>NC_089259.1:40646541-40949572 GCF_963930625.1 Muntiacus reevesi | reverse complement strand
ACCAAGGGATTGAACCCTGGTCTCCCATACTGCAGGCAGATTCTTTACTGTCGATCTAGTCATAACTATGGTTTATCCAATAGTCATGTATGGATGTGAGAGCTGGACTGTAAAGAAAGCTGGGTGCCGAAGAATTGATGCTTTTGAACTGTGGGGTTGGAGAAGACCCTTGAGAGTCTCTTGGACTACAAGGAGATCCAACCAGTCCATCCTAAAGGAAATCAGTCCTGAATAATCATTGGAAGGACTGATGCTGAAACTTCAATATTTTGGTGACTTGATGCAAAAAACTGACTCACTGGAAAAGACCCTGATGTTGGGAAATATTGAAGGCGGGAGGAGAAGGGAACAACAGAGGCTGGATGGCATCACTGAATCGATGGACATGAGTTTGAGTAAGCTCCGGGAGCTGGTGATGGCTAGGGAAGCCTGACATGCTGCAGTCCATGAGGTTGGAAAAGAGTCAGACTCGACTGAGTGACTGAACTGAATTAAGATAATACTATGTGTCTACTTCAATATGTTCACATTTTGAGTTATATTCATGGTTTTCAAATGTTGATTCAAATGCATTCATTTGATAAACCCCACTTGTTCATTATTATTTTTATATTTTACTGGGTTCAATTTATTAAAATTTCATTCATAAATTTAACATCCATTTTTTCATAAATGATACTTTTCTGCAGTTAATTATACTGTATTTTTCTGGTTTTAGTATTAAAAAACACTGATTTTAAAAACTGTGTGGCAAATTGTTTCTTTTTCTCCTATTTCTGAAAAGCTTGTACAGACATGGTACTTGTTCAACAAATGTGTGATACAACTTGCCAGTTAAGTCATCTGAGCCTAAAGTTTTCTCCATTGAAGTTTTAAAATTATAAATTTATATTATAATAGGTACAGTAGAAGTCACTTATCTATTCATTCTTGAATAAACTTTGCTAAAATAACTTTAAGAAATACTAAGTATCATCAAGACTGTCAAATTTATCCTTTAATTTCTATGTTCTGAGGTCTTTAATTCTTCACTGTCATTAGTTATTCTTTTTTAAATTTTTGTCAGTTTATCTATACTTTATCAATATTACTGTTCTGTTTGATGAATTTTAGCTTTGGTTCCATTGAGTTTCTTGTTCCTATTGTCAAGTTTATAGATTTTTTCTTTCAGATTTACTTTTTCCTTTCTCCTACTCTCTCTGGATTAAATTTGCCCTTCATTTTCTAGCTTATTAAGCAAAAACGTATAAGATAATTTGAGGTGATCTCTTCTAATATAAATATTTAATGCCATAAATTAAACATTTAGCAGGATTCCACAAATTTTGCTATTTTGCATTCAATTCAAGTTTCTTCTAATTTTATTTATGACTTCCTCTTTGACATACAGGTTCTTTAGAGGTGTGATCTCTGATTTTCAAATATTTACAGATATTCCAGTTATCTTCTTATATTGGCATTTTCTCCCATTTCATTATAGTAAGAGATAATTTGTATGATTTCTATTTTTAAACAAAATATGTGGAAGTATCTATTATAACACAAAATATGATCTTTATTGGAACAAGCTCTTGTGTGTTTGAAAATACTATATCTTCTGCCATTTTGGAGAGATCAGCCTACATTTTTCAATTAGGTCCTCTTGTTGATGTTGTACAAGTCTACTCCGTCCTGGTTGATTTTATGCTTTTTCACAAGTTAGTCACACAGGAGTGAAGGAGTCTTACAAGTACAAATGTGGATTTGTCTATTTCTCTTTTCATTTCTCTTAGTTTTTGTTCCATGTGTTTTGAAGTTCTATATAAGGTGCATGTGCATTTATTACCATTGTATCTTCTTGCTAAATTGATCTGTTTTTTTTTTTTTTTCATTTACTGTGTTTCAATTCCTAAAGTAGTTCCTTTTTTTGAATATTAAAAAGTATATTTTGTATTATATTATTATCACCAGTAAAGCATTATTTTGATCAAATATTTTGTTAAATACAGTTTTTATCTTTTCATATTCATCTACCATTTTATTTTAAAAGTGGATTCTAATAGACAACACGTTATTGGGTGTTTGCTTTTTACACAATTATGCAATTTGTATTTTTAGCTGACATGGTTATTCTATTCATATTTAACCTAATATTGATATGGTTGAATTTAAATATTATATTTCACTATCCTCTGATATATTTCCTGTGACTTTTTCCTTTTATTCCACTTCCCTTGCCATCTTTAAGGGATTCCCTGATAGCTCAGTTGGGAAAGAATCCGCCTGCAGTGCAGGAGGGCCCGGTTCGATTGCTGGGTGGGAAAGACCCCCTGCAAAATCGATAGGCTACCCATTGCAGTGTTCTTGGGCTTCCCTTGTGACTCAGCTGGTAAAGAATCCACCTGCAATGTGTGAGAACTGGGTTTGATCCCTGGGTTGGGAAGATCCCCTGGAGAAGGGAAACGCTGCCCACTCCAATATCCTGGCCTGAACAATTCCACGGACTGCATAGTCCATGGGGTCGCAATGAATCAGACACAACTGAGCAACTTTCCCTTCACTGCCTTCTTTTGCAATATCTATTTCAGTGTTTTTAATGTTCTATTTTATAACTATTGAATTTTTGTCCATATTTGTATATGTATGCATCTATCATTTTACCATCTTCCTTCCTTCCTTCACCCTCCTTTCCTTCTTAGTGGTTCCTCTCGGGTTATCAATATACATATCAAAACTTTTACAGTCTAGCTGGTTGTTAATATTTGAAACTTGAAGCAAAATGTGGAAGACGTTCAAACATATAACTATCTTTACTTCTTATAACAATTATATAATTTTTGCTTTAATGGTACTTTTAAATAACTTGAGAGTACAAAAGTAGTCTTTTTTTATTTTCTCAGATATTACTTTTTTTTTTTTTTTTTTTTGCTTTTTTTATTCCTGTAGTATTGTGTCCCCTTGATATCATGTCATTTCAGCCTACAGAACTGCTTTTTAACATTTCCTTAATGCAGTTATATTGGCAATACACTTCCTTAGTTTTCCTTCATCAAGAATAACATTAATTTACCTTTCTTTCTGGTAATGAATTCTGCAAATGAAATTCTATGTAAGCAGTTTTTCCTTTCAGAACTTTAAAGATATTCTTGTCTTCTGGCTTCCATTAATTCTAATGAGAAATCCACAAATATTCCAATTTTTTATATCAATAGGTAATATGTCAGTTTTTCTACGGAGAAGGAAGTGGCAACCCACTCCAGTATTCTTGCCTGGAGAATCTCAGAGAGAGATTCTGGTGGGCTACAGTTCAAAAGTCCGCAAAGGGTGAGACATGACTAAATAACTGAGCACTCACTTTTTCTAGCTGCTTTCAAGTTGTGTGTACATAGATACACATATATACTCATGTATAATGTATGTATACGTTATGTATAGGCTGTGCTGTGCTAAGCTGCATCAGTTGTGTCTGACTTTTTGACCCCATGGACCGTAGCCCACCAGACTCTTCTGTCCATGGGTTCTCCAGGCAAGAATACTGCCGTGGGTTGATATTTCCTTCTCCAGGGGATCTTCTCGACCTAGGAATCGAACCCCAGTGTCTCATGTCTTCTGTCTTGACAGGTGGATATTTTACCGGTAGTGTCACCTGGGAAGCCCACATTTTATATATATATATATATATATATATATATATATATATATATATGTATATAAAAACTTGCATTATATATATATATTATTTACATGTGTGTGTAAATATATATGTCTATATTGGAATTCATTAATTTTATTTCATCTGTAAATATATAAATTGTATGCTTTTCACTCACTTGTGTCATTTTCAACCATTATCTTATAATTTTTTCTACCCAAGATTTTTTTTTCCCATTCTCTCTGTGACTCCATGACATTAATGTTATCCTTTTGCTATTATCCCAACAGACCCTTAGTCTAAGATTCTGATTTTTTTATCTTTTGATAAAATCACTCTTCTGATTAGACCACTTCTAATGACCAGTTTAATAACTTTTCTCTCAAAATTTTCATCCTGCTCGAGTTCATCTACTAATTTTTTAGAAGATACTATACTGTCATGTTTTTAATTGCTTCTGGGTTCTTTTCATAATTTTTATCTTCCATTAATTTGTGGTTTTTTTTTAATTTACCTTAGACATAATTTAATAAAGCTTTATAATCTTTGATAATTCTGACCTCTGAGCTCCCATCATTGAGATCTGCTCTTTTGAGAATTGCTTATATTTTCCTGATTCATAAATGTATATTGCCTAAACTTTGATTCTTGCTAAAATCTTTTAGAGAATATTGCCCTCATTGGTTTTGTTTTGTTCTGTAAGTTTTGACCACATGTTCTATCTAATTTACTATAGTTCAGTTCAGTTCAGTCGCTCAGTCTTGTCTGACTCTGTGACCCCATGAATCGCAGCATGCCAGGCTTCCCTGTCCATCACTGACTCCCAGAGTTTACTCAAACTCATGTCCATCGAGTCTGTGATGCCATCCAACCATCTCATCCTCTGTCGTCCCCTTCTCCTCCTGTCCCCAATCCCTCCCAGCATCAGGGCCTTTTCCAATGAGTCAACTCTTTGCATGAGATGACCATAGTATTGGAGTTTCAGCTTCAGCATCAGTCCTTCCAGTGGTATAGATGATGGTTCAAATGTCAATGTTAGTCTTCAAGACTTTGCTATGCTACTTGGAAGTTGATCCGTGAATGTGCCCCACATGTATTAACCTGGGTGTTGTATTATATCATATTTCAATTCTTAAAGATATTGCTATGCAGCTTTGAATTGGCCTGTGGATGTACAGGTCAGGAGTGAGACAGGAACTAGTACAGGTCCACAGACAGAATTGTGGAATGTCCTTCTTCTCTTCTCTGCAGAGTACTTGTTCTCTCCTGCTGACAGGGATCCCTTTTCCAGGGTAAACTAGCCAGAAAATAAATGGGATTTCTTTTGGTAACTTAGTGATTGCCACATGGCTGCTTGTACTTTTGCAACGACGGATCACCTCAGAGAAAAGCTATAGGAAAAGAGAATAATCCTCTCCTCCACCACAACCAAGTCTTTAAGATTTTTTAAAAATGCAATTATTTACTTATGGCTATATCAGGCCTTAGTTGCGGCATGTGTCTCTTTCATTGCAGCTCATGGGTTCTAGAGCACACAGGCTCAGGAGTTACAGTGCACAGGCTTACTCCACAGTACGTGCGATCTCAGTTCCCAGACCAGGGATTGAACACAGGCCCTTTCATTGGAAGGCAGATTCATAACCACTAGACCACCTGGGAAATCCAGTCTTCAGGCATTAACTCTCTTCCACAACCCACTTTTTTTTGAGCATTTTCAGAATTGTCAGATAGCTATTTTTTTGCTTTTTGCCCAATAACTTTTAGATGCTTTCAGCAAGAAATGGTTTTTAGAAACAAAAAATGACTTTTCAAAAAATGTATATTTTATATTAAAAAATAGAAGTCATTATTTTTGGAACTCCTTATAAATTACATGGATATGCCAGAAGTGCAAGAAACGAGGGTTTGATCTCTCAGTCAGGAAGATCCCCTGGAGAACGGAATGGCAACCCACTCCAGTATTCTGGCCTGGAGAATTCCATCGACTGAGGAGCCTGATGGGCTAGAGTGACCTGTTCTGTAGCCCTGTGACCATGGGGTCACAGAGTTGAAAACAACTGAATGACTAGCACTTTCACTTTCAAGATAAATTTTACTTGAAATCCTACTTTTTGATGGGGTTAAATTCCAACATTTAGGCTATTCGGGTCATCCTTTCAATTTACCTTCAGTTCAGTTCAGTTCAGTTGCTCAGTCGTGTCTGACTCTTTGCGACCCCAAGAATCACAGCACGCCAGGCCCCCCTATCCATCACCAACTCCCAGAGTCCACTCAAACTCGTGCCCATCGACTTGGTGATGCCACTCAGCCATCTCTTCCTCTGTTGTCCCCTTCTCCTCCTGTCCCCAATCCCTCCCAGCATCAGGGTCTTTTCCAATGAGTCAACTCTTCGCATGAGATGGCCAAAGTATTGGAGTTTCAGCTTCAGCAACAGTCCTTCCAATGAATACCCAGGAGTGATCTCATTTAGGATGGACTGGTTGGATATCCTTGCAGTCCAAGGGACTCTCAAGAGTCTTCTCCAACACCACAGTTCAAAAGCATCAATTTTTTGGCACTGAGCTTTCTTCACAGTCCAAATCTCACATCCATACATGACCACTGGAAAAACCATACCCTTGACCAGATGGACCTTTGCTGGCAAATTAATGTCTCTGTGTTTTAACATGTTATTCAGGTTGGTCATCACTTTCCTTCCAAGGAGTAAGCGTCTTTTAATTTCATGGCTACAGTCACCATCTGCAATGATGTTGGAGCCTAAAAAATGAAGTCTGATACTGTTTCCACTGTCTCCCCACCTATTTCCCATGAGGTGATGGGACCAGATGCCATGATCTTAGTTTTCTGAATGTTGAGCTTTAAGCCAACTTTTTCACTCTCCTCTTTCACTTTCATCAAGAGGCTTTTTAGTTCCTCTTCACTTTCTGCCATAAGCGTGGTGTCATCTGCATATCTGAGGTTATTGATATTTCTCCTGGCAATCTTGATTCCAGCTTGTGCTTCTTCCAGCCCAGCGTTTCTCATGAGGTACTCTGCATATAAGTTAAATAAGCACGGTGACAATATACAGCCTTGATGTACTCCTTTTGCTATTTGGAACCAGTCTGTTGTTCCATGTCCAGTTCTAACTGTTGCTTCCTGACCTGCATATACGTTTCTCAAGAGGCAGGTCAGGTGGTCTGGTATTCCCATCTCTTTCACAGTGTTACACAATTTATTGTGATCCACACAGTTGAAGGCTTTGGCGTAGTCAATAAAGCAGAAATAGATGTTTTTCTGGAACTCTCTTGCTTTCTTGATGATCCAGCGGATATTGGCAATTTGATCTCTGGTTCCTCTGCCTTTTCTAAAACCAACTTGAACATCTGGAAGTTCACCGTTCATGTATTGCTGAAGCCTGGCTTGGAGAATTTTGAGCATTACTGTAGTAGCATGTGAGATGAGTGCAATTGTGCGGTAATTTGAGCATTCTTTGGGATTGCCTTTCTTCGGGATTGGAATGAAAACTGACATTTTCCAGTCCTGTGGCCACTGATGAGTTTTCCAAATTTGATGATGTATTGAGTGCAGCACTTTAACAGCATCATCTTTCAGGATTTGAAATAGCTCAGCTGGAATTCCATCACATCCACTAGCTTTGTTTGTAGTGATGCTTTCTAAGGTCCAGTTGACTTCACATTTCAGGATGTCTGCCTCTAGGTGAATGATCACACCATTGTGATTATCTGGGTCATGAAGATCTTTTTCGTACAGTTCTTCTGTGTATTCTTGACACCTCTTCTTAATATCTTCTGCTTCTGTTAGGTCCATACCATTTCAGTCCTTTATTGAACCCATTTTTGCCTGAAATGTTCCCTTGATATCTCTAATTTTATTGAAGAGATCTCTAGTCTTTTCCATTCTGTTGTTTTCCTCTGTTTCTTTGCATTGATAGCTGAGGAAGGCTTTCTTATCTCTCCTGACTATTCTTTGGAACTCTGCATTCAAATGGGAATATCTTTCCTTTTCTCCTTTGCTTTTTGCTTCTCTTCTTTTCACAGCTATTTGTAATGCCTCCTCAGACAACCATTTTGCCTTTTTGCATTTCTGTTCCTTGGGGATGGTCAATTTCCCTTAAAACGATATAATTCATTGGCACCCACAGAGTCTGACTTGCACTTGCTTTTTAGAGCTTTATTTTTTTGTGTGTATGTGAAGAATTTTAAGTTTAAGAAAGTTTTTAAACTCTCAGGAACGTTTATTGTCATGGATTATCCTGTCATTCTTAAAACATATTCACCTTTGTCTCAAAAATGTCCCTCTTATGATTTTACCCTTGCTTCTATAAATTGCCATCTATCACCCAAAATTAAATAGAGTCCTCCATAATCAGAAAAAAAAAAAATCTGAGATTTTCACTGTTATCTTGTGTAATGTGTAGTTTAACGTCTGTCACATATTGAATAGGGAAACAATGCATCATTATTTTTTCTCTTTTTTGTGTTAAACAGGCATGTGCTTATTGCACTTAGTGCTTCTCTAAATTCTATAGGTTTTGAATATTTTAATACTTTGATTTTTATCCAATTATTGGTTAGTGTTTCCTTTAAGGAGTATCAGTGAGTAATATGTACAATGCATTACAAGCACTGGATTTCTGTTACCTTTTGTTTTTGAATATATTTTAATGGAAGACATATTTGAAAGGTCAGGTTGGTGCCACATATTGATCTTGCAGTCAGTTAAGAGCTCTTGCTTCTAAATTATTTTCCTTGACTTGTAAAGCTCCCTTCTCTCATTCTGCCTTGATTAGATTAAATTTTGAAACTGAATATTATGCTTAATATAATATTTTCCCAATTTCATTGTATGAAGTTGGACTTATTTTCTCAAAGTATTTTATTCTTTTTACTTTTATGGTCTCTTTGAGATTCATGTTATATCTTTTTATTTTTCTTTGGGCAGGCTATACATACATGACATATACACATATATTTGATAAGCATGTCTTTAAATATTCTCCTGAGCACAAAACTACTTATACTCAAATCTCAGATACAATATTTACTTCTTTGGTTACACTGGCCAGTTAATCAACACTATGTGGGTACAATTATGTCCAGTTAATGATGAATCTTTCTCCTTAAATAGATTTTAGTTTTTTTTTTTTTTAAAGATACACATACAACATAATTTTCAATTTCTTTGTCATCTATTTAAAGATTTATTTAAAGATAAATCTTTATGCCCACATGCAGTCTGATAAAGCTACCATTTTTGAAAATATAAATATCTTCTGTAGGCCAGATGTATAAGCTACTTGACAGATGTTGTAGCCCAACTTTAGCTTCCCAATCAGTCTCTTAGATAGATTTACTGCTTTTTTTGTGTGCAAGAAGTGCTCAGTTTTAGTAAAGATGCCAATAATTTCATATGCAATGACCTTGGCATGAAGTAACATTTCCAAAATCATAAAGCAGCAGCTGTGTGAAATTCATTATTTATATTTTTTTATACACAATGTGTTTACTTTTGAATTTTACTTTCTTCCTTATAAATGTAATTCAGTAGCTTGTTACTTTGAAGTTCTACATAAAGGAAAATGTGTAAGCACTCATAATAATGAAATATATTTAACTCATCAGGATTCTAACTGCAGCCATTTACTTTAGAGAAATGTTTAAGAATTCACTGTATAATAGTCAGAATAATCATAAAAGGTTAATTACTGTATGTTCTTTGCAACCACTTATATTTCCTTAAGAAACAGGCATTGCATCATAAAAAAAAATATTGCTTTATTTAAGGCTTGACCAACTTTTGAATCAGGAAAATAACAAGCAATAAAACATGCCTTTACAAAATATTCATAGAATCATCTGAAAATCACTTTCTTAAGAAAAATTACATCTATAACATTTTTTAATACTCATAAATGAGGAAAATATGGAAAAAACCTTAATACATTGTGATATGCTAGGCTTGCCATCATTTAGTGTTAAATGGTGTTAATAGCTAAATATGCAGCAGAGGATATAATGATTTTGCTTAAATGTGATGCTATGTGTATTTGAAGAATAAATAATATAAATAAAATGAAACAAAGTTAAATTCCCAAGATTGTGATTCATGGCAGTTGTGTGGTCTTTAATTTTAAAGATTACTTGGTTTTTGTGTAGTTCTGTTTTTTCTTTAATAATTCTATTTCATAGTTTTCAGTGAGTTTTTGAAACAATCATATATTTAGATAGCATAAATTTGATAAAATATAGCTCTTTGGCAAGTTTTCTAAGAATTATTGAACAAAATGAGTCAAGATAATGTAATGTTGAGAAAAAATAAGAGCAGCATTTTCATTTAACCAATTAAAAAATTCAGTGATATAAATAATTTTTTCTTAGTTACTCCACTGCCTAATACAATTATAATGCACAGTAGAGAATTCCCTATTTCTTATTATTTCTATTAAATAATACAAAACATCCTGGAATGTGAAGTCAAGTGGGCCTTAGAAAGCATCACTATGAACAAAGCTAGTGGAGGTGATGCAATTCCATTTGAGCTGCTTCAAATCCCAAAGGATGATGCTGTGAAAGTGCTGCATGCAATATGCCAGCAAATTTGGAAAACTCAGCAGTGGCCACAGGAATGGAAAAGGTCCGTTTTCATTCCAATCTCAAAGAAAGGCAATCCCAAAGAATGCTCAAACTACCGAACAATTGCACTCATCTCACCTAACTAGTAAAGTAATGCTTAAAATTCTCCAAGCCAGGCTTCAGCAATACATGAACTGTGAACTTCCAGATGTTCAAGCTGGATTGAGAAAAGGCAGAGGAACCAGAGATCAAATTGCCAACATCCGCTGGATCATCGATAAAGCAAGAGAGTTCCAGAAAAACATTTATTTCTGCTTTATTGACTATGCCAAAGCCTTTGCCATTGTTGATCACAAGAAACTGTGGAACATTCTGAAAGAGATGGGCATACCAGATCTTCTGACCTGCCTCTTGAGAAACGTATATGCAGGTCAGGAAGCAACAGTTAGAACTGGACATGGAACAACAGACTGGTTTCAAACAGGAAAAAGGGTAGAGGAGAGTGAAAAAGTTGGCTTAAAGCTCAACATTCACAAAACTAAGATCATGGCATCTGGTCCCATCACCTCATGGGAAATAGATGGGGAGACAGTGGAAACAGTGAATGACTTTACTTTTTGGCCTCCAACATCACTGCAGATGGTGACTGCAGCCATGAAATTAAAAGATGCTTACTCCTTGGAAGGAAAGTGATGACCAACCTAGAGAGCATATTAAAAAGCAGAGACATTACTTTGCCAACAAAGGTCCGCCTGGTCAAGGCTATGGTTTTTCCAGTGGTCATGTATGGATATGAGAGTTGGACTGTGAAGAAAGCTCAGTGCCAAAAAATTAATGCTTTTGAACTGTGGTGTTGGAGAAGACTCTTGAGAGTCCCTTGGACTGCAAGGAGATCCAACCAGTCCATCCTAAATGAGATCAGTCCTGGGTGTTCATTGGAAGGACTGTTGCTGAAGCTGAAACTCCAATACTTTGGCCACTTCATGCGAAGAGTTGACTCATTGTAAAAGACCCTGATGCTGGGACGGATTGCGGGCAGGAGGAGAAGGGGATGAGGGAGGATGAGATTGCTGAATGGCATCACCGACTCGATGGACGTGTGTTTGAGTAAACTCTGGGAGTTTGTGATGGACAGGGAGACCTGGCATGCTGCGGTTCATGGGGTCATAAAGAGTCAAACTGAGCGACTGAACTGAACTGAACTGAACTGAATACAAAGCAGTGAATAAAACATGTGTCCTTTAAATGTCCAGTGGGTTTTTGTATATGTCTTTTAATTTATTTTTTGTTGATATTTTTCAACTATATTCTTTGCTTATATCTGGCATGTGTTCTTTGTGATTGATTGTATTATTCACATAAAAAATTTCAAGCAGTAATATTTTCTTAAGGAAAATGATACATACAGATAAAAAAGGCATAGAGTAATTTAGAAGTTATAGAAGAAAATTGATTTTATTCTATTTAGCCTGACATGTACAGACTTACCACAGTCTTAATGATGCAGTGTAGATAGTGTAGAGTTCTGAAGCACATATCCCATTTTTCATTCTTTAGTAAATTAATTAGTCTCAGTACACCTTACTGCCTTTTTGATGAGAGTCGGCTTCCTTGTGTTGTTCTTGATCTTAGAGGAATGCTTTCAGCTTTTTACCATTGGTTAAAATGTTAGCTGTAAGTTTATTATATATGGCCTTTATTGGATGGAGGTTTGCTTATTCTGTTTCAACTTTGTTGAGCCTTTTCATGAAAAATGCATGTTGAATTTTCTCAAAATTTTTTTGATATCTATAGAGATGACTTTATGATTTCTATTATTCAGTTTATTAATATGGCATATCATATGACTGATTTGCAATCAATTTTATTGAACCATCCTTGCATCCCTGGGATAAATCTCACTTGATAAAGAAGTATGATCTTTTTAATGTATTGTTAAATTTGGTTTCCTTTTATTTTCATTGAAAATTTTTGCCTCTATGTTCATCAGTACCCTGTAATTTTAATATTTTAAACAATATCTTTGTCTCATTGGTGTCAAAGTAATGCTGGCCTCACACAATAAGTTTAAAACATTCTTTCCTGTGAAATTTTGGAAATAGTTTGAGAAGAATATATGCTAACTCTAAATATTTGGTAAAATGCACCTCTGAAGCAGTCTAGTTCTGAATTCCTATTCTGTCTTAGGAGACTCTATATTTCTAGGAATTCATACATTTCTTCTAGGTGGTTCATTTTATTTATTTATTTATTTTTTCCACTTCTGGTCTGAAGCTCAAACAAATTTTAATAACCTTTCAGTTTTACTCTCTCTTCCCCTCATGTTTGCTGTTTTGACACCATATTTTGTATCTATTTGTTTTGCATACCCCTTAATGTACTATTGTACTAATTACTAGTACATTAATTAGTATTAATTAATTAGTACATTAATGTACTAATGTACTAATGATTTACTACCTTTGTCTTTTAACCTTCTTACTGACTTTGCACATGGTGAATGAATTCCCTTAACTGTATATTTTCCTTTATAGAAGAGACACTTTCATAGTTTTCATGTTTCTAACTGTGGCCTTTTCTTTTTAATTTAGAGAAGCTCCTTTGACATTTCCTGTAAAGCTGGTTTGGTAATGCTGAAATCTTTTAGCTTTGGTTTGTTTGTGAAACTTTTAATTTTTCCATGAAATCTGAATGAAATCCTTGCCAGGTAGAGTATTCTTGGCTGTAAGTTTTCCTTTCATCACCTTAATTATATCATGCCACCTTCTTCTGGACTACAGTTTGTGTTGAAAAGTCAGTTGATATCCTTATGGAAGATGCTTTGCAGGTGACTTGTTGCTTTTCCTTTGCAACTTTTGATATTCTGTCTTTATCTTTAATGTTGACATTTTATAATGTGTCTTTGTGTTTTCCTCCCTGAGTTGATCCTGTTTAGGACTGTGCTTCCTGGACCCAGATGTCTGTTTCTTTTCCCAGTTAGGGATGTTTTCAGGTATTATAACTTAAACATTATCAAGGGTGAAACAGATCACCAGTCCAGGTTGGATGCATGAGACAAGTGCTTGGGGCTGGGGCACTGGGAAGACCCAGAGGGATGGGATGGGGAGGGAGGTGGGAGGGGGGATCGGGATGGGGAATACATGTAAATCCATGGCTGATTCATGTCAATGTATGGCAAAACCCACTACAATATTGTACAGTAATTAGCCTCCAACTAATAAAAATAAATGGGAAAAAAAAAAAACAACTTCAAATGTGCTTTCTGCCCCTTTCTCTCTCTCATATTCTCCTGGACCACTATAATGTGAGTATAAACATGCTTAATGTTATCTCAGTGGTCTTTTAAACTGCACTCATTTTAAAAATTCTTTATTTTCTTCTGTTTAGCTTTAGTGATTTCCACTATGTTTTTTAGGTCACTGGTCTGGTCCTTTGTATCATCTAATCTATTGTTGATTCCCTCTAGTGTATTTTTCATTTCAGTTATTATAGTCTTCATGCCTAATGGTTCTTATTTACATTTTTAAACTGTTTGTTTAAAACTTCTAACTTCTTATTCTGTTCATCCAGTTTTCTCTCAAGTTTTTCGAGCATCTTTATCTCCACTTCACTTCGTTCATCTTCTGGGGTTTTGTCTTATTTATTTGTTTACATATACCTCTGTCACTTCATTTTATCTAATTTAGTGTTTTTATTTCTATGTATTTTGTAGGTTGGTTATGTTTACCAGTCTTGGAGAAGTGGCAATTTATAGGAATATGTATGAGTCCAAACAGCACACTCCTCTCTGTCTCAGAGCTGTATGTTTTGAGTGCCGCTTTACTTGGGCAGTTTGATTCCTTTGTTTCAGCAGGCTGACTGTTGTCCATGATCTGGTGGACATGGCTTTCCTTCTTTTCTGGTTAGTTGTCAAGCTTTGCCTTATGCAGAGGCTGCTGATGAGTGGTGGGTGGAGCTGGGTCATGACTTGTCCTCTTGCAGGGTTCTAGTGGGCCTCAGGATTTGTGCTAGCCCACTAGTGGGTTGAACTGGTTTCTGGAGTGGGTATGTTACCGGGACTGGGGATCCTGTATCTAATGTCATCCACCTAATGTATGGGATTTGTTCCTGAAAAGGCTGGCTATGGAGTCCAAGATATATAAAATCTGGTATCAGTCTGTTGGGCAGTGTGTCTGGATCCCAGGATGGCTGCCTGAGTGGTCCCTTTTGTCTTGGAGCTGGTGTCAGCCTGTTGGTCAGTGAGCCAGGGGCTTTCTGGGATTGGTTTTGGCCATTCTTGGGTGAAGCCAGGGCTCAGGGTGCCCCAAGACTCATGATGGTTTACTGGTGGGTGGAGCTGAGTGCTGGGGTCTAGGGCAATAGGGCCTTGGAGGTCCAATAGTTGGTGTCAGCCCAAGGGTGGGCAGGGTAGATCCTGGTGCATCTGGCTGAGGTGCTCATATTTTCCCAGAGCTGGTGTAGTTGTATTGGTCAGTGGGGCCAAGATCTAGGTGGTTCCAAGTCTAATACCAGCTCACTGGGATGCAGCATCAAGTCCCAGGCTTTCTGGATCTGGGGATCCTGTGGGTGGTATGTTGATCCTCTAGTTGTGAATCTGAAGCTCAAGTTGTCCTGGCATTGCTTCCTACCTAGGTGAGTGGGTGAGGCTCGTGAAGGGCTAGTGCTGGCCCACTAATGGGCATATCCGAATCTTGGGGTCTCTGGCTGCATGGCTATGGCTGTCCTAGCACTTGTGCTGGCCCACTAGTGTGGAGCTGGGTCCTGGGCCCTGTGGTGGATATAACTGTATCCTGGGATAGTTGTGGACTCAGGAGGTTAAGAGGCAGACCTTCTGGTGAGTGAGGCTATGTCTTCACTTGGCTGATAGCTTGGCCTAAGGCATCCCAGTATAGGCACGGAGAGGCTGGTGAGCAGGTCTGTCTTCCAAACTTAATAAGACAGAAGGAGTATTCTAAATAAGACAGAAGGAGTATTCTAAAATGGTGCTTCTCAGCACCAGTGTCCGCATGGTAGAAGGACCTCCCCAAAATGCCTGCCAGCAGTGTTTATGTCCACAAGGTGAGCTCTGGTTGCCTCCCGCCTCACCAGGAGACTCCCCAATATGAGCAGATAGGTCTGACCCAGGTGCCTTTCAACTTGCTGCTGCCCTGAGTTCTAGAGTGTGTGAGATTTTGCGTGTGCTTTTTAGGGGCAGTCTCTATTTCCCCATCCCTCTGGCTTTCCTAAAAGTAAGTTCCACCAGCGTTCAAAGCCAAATATTCTGGAGGGTCATTTTCTTAGTGCAAGATCCCCAGGAGAGGAGCTCAATATGGATCTTGGATCACTTGTTCCTTGGCGAGAAACTGCAACTCTAATTGCTTTCCTGTTTATCCCTCCCCACCCCTCAACCACCCCAGGAGTATGGGTTTCCTGTCTCATTGTGGTTTATTTTTTATAAGTTTAGGTATAGAACATATTTTCTGGTAGTCTTCTGGTCTTTCTCATCAATAGTTGCTACTTAAATTGGTGTAATTTTTAAGTGAAGGTAAGCTCAGGGCCCTTCTATTCTATTTTCTTGGCCATTTTCTCTACCACTGTGTCTTAAAGACTATAGCTGGTCGAGGGGATGGCCAACATGGTGCAGTACAATGACACAGCTCATCTTCACTTAAAAATTACAGCAATATTTTTTTTTTCTCCTTCTTCTTCATTTTCTTTTGGTTTCCTTTGACAATTTCCCTTCTCCCCCTTCTATATGCTTTAGTGTCAGTTATTGGCCCTTGTCTGAACAAGTTCTCTCTCCTGAGGAGACTTCATCCATAATCTTTCTCAGTTACCATTTAGAAATACAGTTGAGAACTATATTTGAAGTTCTAAGCCCATTTATTTATTTGCTTTTGATATTTCCAATAGGACAAATAGGCAATTAAAACTCAACATGCCAAAAGTTGAGTTTATCCTCAGTGCCTCTCTTGTTCTCTACCCCTGACACTCTTATCACTAAAATTCCACCCTCCCCCATGTTCTTGGTGAGGGGAACCAGTCATGCCAGTTGGTATCCTAGACATCATTCCTGACTCACTATTTTCTCTCATTCCAATATTCTGTCATATCCTGACATCCAGCATTTAAATTCTTTTCCAATTTATCCACTTTATGCTTTTAATCACTAATTCTTGACAAGCACAAGATTCTTCTTGATTATTATGCTTAATTGTACAAATTGGAACACTTTTGAACATGAAAATACTGATACAGTTTCTTACTGTGAATGCAACTGAAAATAAATAATTGCACTCTCCTTGAAAGCTGGACATTATAGGTCTTTAAATGTTTTACCCTCCTTTAAAGGTCTTACCTTATCAATGCTTGATCCTACACCCAATCATTCTCTCCACGGCAAGAAGAGTTAATTTTTGTAATGCAAACTCAATACAGCAATTACATTTTTTTTGTATTGCTTTTAGAATAATAATATAATTCCTAACATGATATGTAAGGCCTTCCATAATCTGGCTCTTGTATGCATCTTAAAATGCATCCTATGCTTCATTCTTTCTTGCTCACTCTGCTGCAGCCATTGGACTTTTCTTTCAATTTCTTAAATTGCCTTTGCAATTCAGGGTTTTGCATGGATTGTAGCCTCTAAATCATATAATTTTTCCTGTTTCATTTTGCATAGATAGTCTCCATTTTGTATTCAAAGCTTTGGTGAAATATCACTTTTTCAGGGACGTCTTCCACTGTAACCCTATACGAGACTAATCTCTAAGAAACACTCACAGTTGACTGACTTTTCCTTTTTAACCCTTCTCACACGTACTACTTAATTTTGTAATTATTAAATGCAGGCTTCCTACTGTAATGTCTGCCTCCTACAGGAAGCAACTTGACTATGTCTTTCATCTTAGCATCTTCAGTGATTGAAAATTCATTGTGGGGAAAAATTGTTTATTGAGAAAAGCAAGCTCATAAAAGGTCAAAGGAACTACTGTCTGCTTAATTTTTCTTTAGTTCAGTGTTTGATTTAGGTAATGAACCTTATCTGTCCCGATAAGGTTGGGAAAAGATAAGGCAATAGCACAAGAAAGAAAGTGGGCCATTTTTGTATATGTCTGCAGTTTTAGTATTAAATTTCCATCACTTGGCATTTTAACAACACTGTTGTCTCAAAATGGACTCTTAATTGGCAAATCTGATAGATTATTTTGAGCATTTATCTTTTTGGTTTTTACAACACTGGTGAAAATCTCTTTTGTAAAGATTTTTCCAAATTCTGCCATCTCCTGTTATTCCCTCTACCTCTTTGACAGTTTCTCTGGGGTTTTCCTTCTTCCTGTCTCCTATGTTTAGACATTCTAGAAGATTCACTGATTCTATTAATAAATACTTATTTGGATACTTTTGCTTATTTCTAGTTATTCATTCATTCATTCAAGTAATATTTCTTAGGTGTTTCTTGATGCCAAACTCTTACACATGAATTGAACAAGGCAAATAAAATCCCTGCTCTTTGAGCACTTGCTAGATATACAGTAATGAATAAACCATGAAAGTTTCCTGCTGTGATAGGACTTGAATTTTAGTTAATGAGGAGAAGAGGTGAGATAGGGAGAGAAGATAAATTAACAGTAAAGCAAAATAACAAAATATAGTTCTCTTAAGAAAATAAATCGCTCTATGTGATATTTTGAATACTGTCATCAAGAAAGTTTCTGTTAATAGACATAATACAGGCTGTGAGTTAATTGATGAACATGCTGGTCATCAATTAAGTCTCAAATGAATCTACCAGATTGATGGAAATAGCAAGAACAAAGATACTTAGGAGGGAATAGAGTTGGACATTCCAGAGTATCAAAAACTAGTGGTGATGGAAATTAGCAAAACAAGGAACACTAACGGGAGAATCACAGTCTAACTATTTTTGCACTTTTCTCCTTCATAGATCATAGGTAATACTTTGGGCAATTGTAAACTGTATCTTATCCCTGGGCTATGATAAACAAATCTTTTTTTTTTTTTTTTTTTTAATTTCTTCTGTTATGATTTCTTTATCATGCAGAGTGGAATGTCATCTTAGGCAACTTTGTTGTCTGAAAAGTCTCTTCTCACTGGTGGCTCTAATGTTAATGTCTTCTCTGATATCTCACCTAGTAAAGAATCCACCTGTAATGCAGGAGACCCTGCTTCGATTCCTGAGTTGGAAAGATCCACTGGAGAAGGGATAGGCTACCCACTCCAGTATTCTTGGGCTTCCCTTGTGGCTCAGCTGGTAAAGAATCCGCCTGCGATGCAGGAGACCTGGGTTTGATGCCTGGGTTGGGAAGATCCCCTGGAGAAGGGGAAGGCTACCCACTCCAGTATTCTGGCCTGGACAGTTCCAAGGGCTGTATAGTCCTTGGGGTCACAAAGAGTTCAACATGAGTGGGCCACTTTCACTATGTGTGTATAACCCATGTGATGCCTTTAGGCTCAATACTATAGAAAAATATGTTTACTTTCCATTTGAACTTATGTATTCTATTATTAGCTCAACAGTATTTTCCCTCCAACTGTTCTTTTCCTGCTTGTGGCACAGGCTTCTGTTTCTTAGATTTATTTTGCTTAATCTTCCTTATTTATAAGATCCTCTTCAGACAGCTACTCTTTCATTCACTTTGGTGCTATCCATTACATAGAGATTAGTTAATCAAAAATCTGTGCATTTAAAAAATACTGACTAGTCAATGTATGGCAAAAACCACTACAACATTATAAAGTAATTAGCCTCCAACTAATAAAAATAAATGGAAAAAAATAAAGAAATAAAAAAATACTGACTAACCTGTAAACCCATCCTAAATGTGTAGACGGTCTTAGCTCTTCACAGACTTGCTAACAATTTGAATCCCTGATGATGTAACAGCAAAGTCTCCAATCCAAGTACTGATATAAGTAAAAAAAAAAAAAAAAAAAAGCAGATGTGGAATTCAGTAGATTGGATTACAAATAGATATTTAAGAATCATTTTAATAGAGATACTGACACACAAATGCAGTGGATAATATTGCTGTGGGAGTGGTGAATGTGATACAAGGACCAAGAAAACATTTCTGTCCCCAGCTTTAAGCTTTGAAAGCATTGTCCTTGATAAACCCTTTAATGGAGCTCATGCCTGTCATTTCTCTCACTGTCATGGTTGCTGTCAGTGTAAATAATTGGTCGGCTCGCCCACTCTCCCTGTCATCCCAACTTCATGGATGGGTTTTTAGACTAGGAAAATAAAACAAACCACATCCTGAATTCAAATTGCAATGATTGTGGCAGCCTGCTGCCTCAAATGTTCTTCTTGACCCTTAACACTATCAGAACACATTGAGTTACGCAGCATAGTAAGAGTTAGAGGAACGATGTCAGATGCATTTCTCAAATATTATTCCACACCATTTCCTCTAACTTCGTTTAACCTTAATCATTCCCTCTGTAATCTTCTATGAGAAATTAAAGCTAAATATATTTTAAACTAAATTTAACATCTTTTACAAAATCAATACAAATCCCCCCTGAATTTTCAGATTCTATGATTGCACTACAATTGCATTAAACAACAATATTAAAAAGTGATCCCTGTTTCTCACCTGTTTTATTTTGAATCAACTGCCAAGCCTTAAGATATCTAATGTATATTGCATTTCATATCTATCCATCTCCTTCCATTCCCACTGTATCATCTTGCTATTGGACCATCTAACTGTTCTTGTCTCTTCCTGCAGCTCCATCTGCATTCATTATATTGTGAGATATTACCTTGAAACAATTACAAGCATGCCTCTTTGACTACAATATGCATACTGGATCACCACCACCAATTATATTAGCCAGTATTTCTATCCTCAGAAGCAATGATTTTCTAAAATAGGGTCCTATCTTGCCCTCATCTTTTAACACTTACACATGGCACTCCAAACAATCATACCATTTATAAATTAACACACTTGTACTTATGCATCATATTCCGGACTCACTTTCTAAAAAGCATTTTCTCCTAAATATGTATATCTAGAAATTATCTTCATACTTAAGGACTAACCTAAACAACCATTTTCCCAAGAACTTGTCTTATTCTTCATGAAGATGTTTTCCTACTTTACTCTGATGTGTTGAAGTCATGGCATATTTTACTTCTCTTAAACTTTTATAATTAAGATATATTGCAATGTAATTTATGCTTATTTGTGGACTTGTCTTATTGTACTAGATTTTTAATTTTTCCACTTTAAAATAGTATTTTTTTCTTTCAACTGCAGCAGCTCTTACATTTGGATACACCATGTTTTTAGCAAATATGTGATTATCTGATGTAAATATGTGAATCAAGTTCTCTAGTGGCATATGCTTTCATAAAAAATGGTGGACTGTGTTGCTAATAGGAGTATTTTTATTGTCATGATGCTGTTGCTGCTGCTAAGTCACTTCAGTCATGTCCGACTCTGTGCGACCCCATAGACGGCAGCCCACCAGGCTCCTCAGTCCCTGGGACTCTCCAGGCAAGAACACTGGAGTGGGTTGCTCTTTCTCCAATGCATGAAAGTGAAAGTGAAGTCGCTCAGTCCTGTCCGACTCATAGCGACCCCGTGGACTCCACCCTCCATGGGATTTTCCAGGCAAGAGTACTGGAGTGGGTTGCCATTGCCTTCTCCATTGATTGTTATATATATTCCTTAACTAATTTTGAGTTTCAATCTGTCTACTATAATGTTTATTTTTACAGTGCATGTGGGTAAGCAAACTCAATTCAAGTATAGATGCATGCCTGTAACAATGCTTTATGTATCCATTTCTTTGCTATATTATATGTCATCTTTATTAGCTTCTTGTCATATTTATAGGCAATAAAAACTCTATAGACACTGTGAAATGACGTGTATGCCCTCATTGATGATTCTGAAGTATTTCTAGTTTACAAAATAACTTTTACAGAAACGTCACAGCTTAAAAATTGATTTTTTAAATGGTTCAGATAATTTCTCACTTGTTTTTATCTTTTAAATGACTAAACTATGGGAACAGTGATTCTTTAAGCAATAAATTAATGGATAGTAAAGTCTTATTTGGTATCTTATGGACTTAATCTGCAAAGTTTTGCTCAAGTTAGATTATAATTGTTTAGCAGTTTCTTATCACACAATTACTTGCTATAATCACTGTTTAAGCTATGTGACATATTTATTCGGCTACTCAAAATAAATCATTTACAAAACAATCATTTTATTTTGAAAAGAATAATAATTTAATTATGCCAAAGTATAGTTTTGTATCAGTAAATGAGATTGTTTGTATAGCTAAATTATCTACAGAGATTTTTAAATAATTTAGTTACAAACAACTATAGGGTGTAATTTGATTCTACTAGATAAAAACTACAACATGGAAATTCCTAAGGAAGTAGAGGAATGAGGACATCAATATATTAAAATCCATGGTGAAGATTTTCTCTCTTATGAAAGTAAATGTTAGAGCAATCTATATACCTGTGAATTAATTGAAGATGTGACTGAAGTTATAGATGTACCTTCATAGTATAATCTATTGTTCATCAGTTATCATCAGCTGTTGTAACCTATTTTAGAAAAGGTTTTGGAAGGGACAATTAATTATATCAGAAGCTATTCTATAGCCTACATATTGAAGGCTAAAGAGCTAAAGAGTCTTTGGAATATTTTCAATTTGTTTTGTTGTTATTCTATTAGTTTCTAAACTAGTTAAACATGCAAAATAAAATAATCATAAAATATTTGAGATTCACTAAATATATTTAAAACTAAAGAAAATATGTTGTCTAATTATTTTATGCTTCTATTTCTCCTGATTGAAAAAATGATATGATTCATAGCTAGTGTAATTTTAGCTTTATATCAAGCTATTGGATTAGAAAACCGGATATCTCTATGTCTCATTTTATGGAGGAAAACTCTATTTTTCAATAAAACTGAAAATGACCCTCACATTTCCAGCATCCTTTTATTTTTAGTATTTTATTCTACATATAGAGAAAAACAAGAAGACATTTCACAATAAGGAATATAGATCATTAGTAAAATAAACATCTTGATAAAAGATAAAATTTGTGAATGTTTCCTTTAAGCCAAGTCATTTCATGTGTTTCACTATATTAATGTTTAGAACATTCTAATGAATCAGATTCAATAATTAGCTCTAGTTTGCAGATAAAAGGAGAACAAAAATAGTAGATAACCATGTTAAGACTTTATAATTTTTAAATTGCAACATTAGGATTCAAATCTGGCCATCTACCATCAAACATTTAATCACATCATCACAGGGTCTATGGTAGATGAAATGGCCATGCTTTCTCTTGAACAAACAGGAAAAAATTCTCCAGTGAGGAGGAGCCTTCTATTAAATTAAAAATATGGTATAAGCTTTCTAAGCAGAGGGAATAACACATGCAAAGTAACAGAGGCAAAAATGAGAAAGGTGTTTTCTAGAAATAGCAACAAAAATGGCTTCTGTGACTAGATGAAGAACAAGTGGTATAAAGTCAAAGAAGTCTTGGTCCCTGCTCTGTATTTTATTCCATGCTCAACGATTCACCCTTAGAGAGCTTGCTTGTTTTGTTTCAGTTACAGCATATTAATATTAGCAGGAGTCTATATAGTAACCTTTTCATATGGTTTCTATCAAGATCAGTTGAATTAATATTATAACAGACTGTGATGCACATTGAATATTCAACAAATATTAGCAGCTCTTACTACATTTTAAACTGGATGAGACTCTTAAATAGATGCTCTTTCATTTTTAATTTAAAAAATAGGAGTTCATTCCCATAAAATGAAAAGGAAAATCAATGCTAGAAAAACAAAAAGTATATACTCCAGATCAGTGACATATAAAAATATTAAAAATGAATAAATTAACAAATTTAATAAAAATGAGGAAAAAGTGAAATAAAAGCTGCTGCTAAATTTGATTCCATAAGAAAATATCTAAGTACAAGCAAAGAAAAGAGTAAAAACACAATTTTTTGAAAACAAGTAAATATACACAAGGAAGTATCAATCAAATACAAAAGCAATATATGTCAAGGGATTAAATGGAAGTATATCAAGATATAGTTTTAACTACAATTAGAAATGTAAAAATAGTTGTCAAAAATATTACAATTTTTTTAGAAATTAATCTCTTTAAAATTAAGTAAACAAAATAAATAAGAAATATAAGCATTGAAAACAATATTAGTTTGAATTTTGTAAATTAATAACATTTATTTTATTAAATTTTTGTTATATTAAAATCAATAAATTTTATTATATTAAAATTATGTAAAGTAAAGTCAACCATCATACTAAATCCGTGTCTCTTTCATCTCCTGCATTGGCAGCCAGATTCTTTACCACTGCACCACCTGGCAAGTCCTTATATTTGAATAGTTATGTTTACAATATGAAACATATAAAATGTGATTTTAAAAGGAAATAAAAATGCAAAACAAAGCACCCTGTTAGATGGAACGTCACTTTTAGGTTATTTTATTTAAAAAAAATTGGAATTTATTATTTAACTAAATAGGATTCCCAGGTGGTGCTAGTGGAAAGGATCATGCTTGCCAATGCATGAGACATACGAGACAGAGGTTCAATCCTTGGGTCAGGAAAATCCCCTAAAGACAGGCATGGCTACCCACTCCAGAATCCCATGGACAGAGGAACCTGGAACGCTACAGGGTCACAAAGAGTCAGACATGACTGAAGTGATTTAGCATGCAAGTTGGGGGTGTCTTTTAAACTAGGATTTTTGTGACAACAAACGCATATAAAAATTTTATTTGGTTGCACTCTTTTTAACTACAACTAAAATAAAAATGCAAGTGTGTATCTATTACTATATTACATAAATATGTCTTGTGTACTTAATATATGCTACATATATATTTACTATATCAACATGTATTTTACCACAAGTTTTATTTATTATAGTGCATGCTTTACCAAAAAAAAAAAAAAAGAAAGAAAAAATTCTAAGCCTTTTCTATTGGTTTGTTACACCTGCTGTATTTATAAAATGGTATATATGAGTGTGTGATAGTGTGAATTACTATCTAGGCATTTTTGAACTAGTGTGAGAGCTAATTTTTATATTAATGCATCTTCTGTAGGGCTTCTTATGTAGGTCATCAAAATAAGCAAAATAGAAATTTACTTATTTAAAAATGAAAATGAAAATAGTGTATTAGAAAAACAAAACACTGGCTCTTAGAGGGGAAATTGTTCTAATGAAAATTATCCTGATTGGTGTTTTAATGGAAAATTTGTAGCATTTATTCTTAAAACTTGAAAAAACCTTCTTTTGAGTTCAAAGACATTCTGAAAAAAATAGACATGCTTTTCTAAATATTATGAAATGAATATTGCTTGCTTTTTATTTGTATGTGAATGGTGCTTGATACCATTTGGGAATAATTAAGAACAAGTAACTAGATAATGAATTAGCTACAGATTAAGAATTGTATTTTGATCCATGGCCCACATTAGCACAAGAATAATTTTTGCTTTACTTAAAAATAAATAAGAACCCTAGGAAAATGTCCAAGTAGAGAGGTACAGTTTTCTATGGAGCAGATTTCTGTTTTGAATATGCACAATTATTAAATTCATAATGCTATACTTAGAAGTATTTTTTTTTAAGTTAGCTATCATTTCCACCTTGTAACTGTTTCAGGAAGGATGATAGAGGAAATAGTGTAACACACTTTTTATGTCTTCTACATTTTACTGGCATCTGACTCCTACCTGATGCAAAAATTATTCAGAATATATATATATGTATATATATATATATATATACACATATATATAAAGTTACTCAGTCACGATATATATATATATATATATATATATATATATATAGTCACATATATATCTATATATCTATATCTTTATATCTATATAGGTATAAGGCAGCAGGGGATGAGACAATTAGCTAGCATCACTGACTCAATGGACATGAACTTGAACAAAGTCTGGGAGATGGAGGACAGGGAAACCTGGCATGCTTCAGTACATGGGGTCACAACTTGTCATACATGACTTAGTGATTGGACAATGATAACAACATATATATGTATACATCAGTTGGTAAAGGATCTACCTGTGATACAGGAGACCCAGGTTCAATCTCTGGGGAGGAAGACACCCTGGAGAAGTAAATGGTAACCCATTGTAGTATTCTTGCCTGGAAAATCTTGGTGGACTACAGTCCATCGGGTTGCAGAGAGTCAGACACAGCTGAAGAACTTAAACCACTACCATATATACATGTATCTATGTATCTATTCTTCTTCAAATTCTTTTCCCTTTAAAGTTGTACACAATATCAAGCAAAGTTTTCTGTGCTATAGAGTAAGGCCTTGTTGGTTATCCTTTTTTTAAATATAGCAGTGCTTACATGTCAATCCTATTTTTAAGGAATTTCCATATTGTTTTTCACAGTGGCTGTACCAATTTATATTCCCACCAACAGTGTAGGAGAGTCTCCTCTCCACACCCTAAGTAGTTACTGTTCGTAGATTTTTTGATGATGCCCATTCTGACCAGTGTGAAGTGATATCTCATTGTATTTTTTCTTGTATTTCTCTAATGGCAAGCATTGTTGAACATCTTTTCACATGTCTCTTGGCCATCTGTTTGTCTTCTTTGGAGAAATGTCTATCCAGGTCTTTTTCCCAATTTTTTTTTTACCTTTATAAATATATATATATATATATATATATATATATATATATATATATATATATATAATTGAAGTATAGGTGGCTGACAATATTATGGGTGCACAGAAAAGTGATTCAGTTGTACATACACATATATATTATTTTTGAAATTATTTTCCATTATAGGCTATTACAAGATATTGACTATAGTTCCCTGTGTTACACAGTAAACTTTTGTTGCTTGTTGCATAACTAGAAATTTAGCACTCCATTCATACTAAATCAAACAAGTGGAATCAAAATGTCATAATTTTTTAGTTAGGCAAAAATTAATAAATTTTCTAAAATATCTACTATACTGATAAGGCTTGAGAAAGAATCTAAAATATTAAAGTAGAGATGGAGAAATTGAGAAATATAAACTAAATGAAATAGGATCACTGGATATGAAATAGAAAAAGTAAAACAAACTAAATAGAAGTAAAAGATTATCATACAGTCCAATTGTTTTTAAATGTGACTGTTCACTAGAAACATATCTGGACCTCTGGAGAAAAAAAAAAAAAGCAATATCTGGGCATTTTTATTTTTCAAAAATTTCAAGATAATTCTGACATGTATCTGGATTTTAAAAAGTGATTACAAGTTTTTCTATTAAATGGTAGGTTTGGTGATAGAGTTGTATTATTTTTCTGTTATTTTCTGTACCATTATCTTCATATAATGGTATTAAGCAAGCAATGCCATGATACAATGATATTAATCAAGCAATATTGATTACCAGTTTTCATAATCAATAGCCAGACAAAACAAAAACAATTACAATGGCAAGCCATAATGAGAACATGATTAACTTAACAATATAAAATAATTACATTCAATTTAAGGGGTCAAGCAGAGTGATGTGGTAAGTGGAAGTGCATACATGCACATGTTTTCATCTGCCCAGACAGTCTATGTCTTTGGTTGGTGTATATGATCCATTTACTTTTAAGGTAATTATTGATATGTGATGATCCAATAACAGTTTTAATTGTTTTATGTTTATTTTCTGTGCTTCTTTTGTTTGTTTGTTTGTTTGTTTTTTCTTCATGTGTTTCTTGCTTAGAGAAGTTCCTTTAGGATTTGTTGTAAAGCTGGTTTGGTGGTGCTGAATTCTCTTAAAGTTTACTTGTCTGGAAGACTTTTGATTTCTCCATTAAGTCTGAAGGAGAGTCATGCTGGGTAGAGTATGCTTGGTGGTAGGTTCTTCCCTTTCATCACTTTAAATATATCATGCCATTCCCTTGTGGCTTATAGAGTTTCTGTTGAGAAATCAGCTGTTAGCCTGATTTCAACTGATTTATGTCTTGTGCATGAATGCATTGCCCTTAAATCTTCTTTCTCTGATCATTGTTCACCTTATATCTTCTTTGTTTAGATTCACATTTCCACTTCTAAACTGTACTTCATACTTCTGTATCCTGTTCTTAGTTTTTCTTTCTTTTTCTTTTTCTGATTTTTAATTCACCATGATTTTCTTATTTCTTATATTATTTCTCTGGCCAGTTTTCTCAGGCTCTGCTGCTGTCTTTCCCTTCCTCACTACCCAACTCTTGATTATACTTAATTTCCTGACTTTCACATCTATCCCCTCTTGGATATATATCACATATCCCCATTTTTGTTCAAGAGTTATCTACCTATGGGAAAATCTAATAAAACTACTTCACAGCTTAAATATCCATAACTTGTCAAACTATTAGGACATACGTGTTTCTCAAGACAGCATGTCCCTGCCTTCTGGTGTGGTCTTATTTTAAATCAGTCTCCTATATTTTGTTATTATATATGGAACACATTATTTTTTCACAGACTACAGTGGAATCATAAATTATCTGAAGATTCTGTTCTAAAGTCCATATAAATAGCAAACACTGCATATAGATAAAAGTATATTTCAAAGTTCCTTAAAATATCATGCCTACCAAAAAGTCCAAAGTTTCCTTTTTTTATCCAGTGTAGAACCAGGTTATCATATGAGTTATTATTGAAGACTTGCATTTAGAGATAATTTTGTGTATAAAAAAGACTTGTGTATTTAAAATTATATAACTAGACACAATTCCAAGGTAGGTTTATTGAGCAAGGCATACATTTTAGACAGTTAGTGGTGGTGGAAATGAAACTTTTTCTTCTATTTCCAAACTTCAAGTTCTACAGCATAAACCTTTCTATTATTGGGCACATTATGCAACCTCTCTTTGTCTCCATTTCTTCACTTGAGAAGAGAAAGATAAGAGAGCCTACCTCACAAGACATTGTGAAGACTAAATTAATTATCAAAGGTAGTTTGTATAACAACCTCTGACATATAATAAATCCTCAATTTGATTAACAAAATATAAAAATAAAAAAATAATCAAACAAAAAACCTCTGGAATTCCTATTTTCAGTGTCTTAGAAACCTCTTATTTATTTATTTGTATAGGGAGAATGTATACATTTTTAATTCAAAACATATTATTTAAGATTTAATTTCAGTCTAACTCAATATTTAGCCTCATTTAAGTTAGCAATTAATATTATAGGGCTATTCCTATGTTTTCTCTGTGGTATATCTAGGCAAAAACAGATGCTTACAAATATTATGTTAGAAGAAGGCTGTCCTGTGTTCTCTTTCATGGTCTTTATCACCCTCTACTGGGATGTCCCATTCATCTGATTCTTGGATATTGTGTTCTGTCTTCTCATTATTCTTACTGATGCAACTCATCCAAATCTCTCTGACAATGTCAATGCATAGTGATTGCTTCTGAGGACATAAGCAGCTCCTCTATTAACTTCTTTTCCACATCAACTTTTCCTAACTCTACAGATCCTCTTGAGATCCATTCAGCTACTTTCCCAGTTTTAGATTTCCATCCTGGAGTGTCTTCCATTAGATTTCATATCTCAAGGTATGGCAACTCATCTATAATTCTTACTTTTCTTATGGGTGACTTCAAATACTTGTAACTTACAAACACTAGAGTTTAAGAGTTTGGGAAGTAGAGAAGAATGCCAGTTATCTCAGACTTCTCTGCTTGGCACACTCTCATACTCACCATTGGCCTGTCTCCCATTGCCTCTGCCCCATATTGCTGCAGAACTCATTGACAATTTTCTCTTAGATTCTCAGGAGAAACTTGGGATACAAGATTTTCTGTGCTTCTACATCCTTCTTTTGGAGATCTGATCTTTCAATTTCAGTCCCATCACACCCCTACTGTCCCTACGGCTCTCTGCTAGGAGCACTGACAGCATACAAGTGCTAGATACTTTTCCTCAGATCCCTTCAAAAGTCTTGCCTCAGACTAGAAAGGTCTTTTAATTACTTATGTAGTAGTGGGACAATGATCTTCTGGAATATGCTCCGTTCTGTCCAATATTGTAATCAACTTTTTGGAATTCTAGACCTCTAGTTCTGGCCCAATAACCCAAGTCTTTGAGCATTTAAAACAAACAATTTTTTCTCCAACTGTCCACTACAAATTAAATTCTTACAACAAAGGCTGTAATTGCTGAGAATAAGATTTATCTGGCATCTCTTTTTATGTATGTACGCAGTCATAATTAATGCTACTGGCTTCAAAAATATTTGAAGGTGTGTTAAATTCTTGAGAAAAATTGGTCATGGGAAAAAAACCCTCAAATTATCTTAAACTCACTTATCTTACACTTACACTATAAAAAGGAAATAACATCAGAGACCACCTAAGGAAGTCTAAGATTTAAGTTTTCAACATTTCTCTCCCCGTCAGTTTGTCTTTCTCTCTCCACATCTGTCTATCTGTCTCTAATAATTGTCTACTTCCTATGAGTTAATAAGTTGCAAGGCAACTAGAGTGCATACTATTTTATAATTTCTCACTTTTTTTTTTTTTTTTTGCATTTTTCTTCAGTCTGTAATTTCCCCCCATGTTCATTCACCTGGAATATTCCCATCTATCTTTCCAGAGGCAATAACCACCAAATAGTTATTTCTGATAGAGACCACATTTTTAAATCATATCACACTAGGAATGCCGCCTGTGATTGCCTGAGTGAATGGTTTTTCCAGCGACCCTTTTTTAAAATTTTTTATTTTTTTAAACACCATAAACATTTTGTATTGGAATATAGCTGGTAACAGCAAAGGGACTCAACCAAACATATTCATGTATCCATTCTCCTCCAAACCACCCTCCCATTCAGCCTGTCAAATAACATTGAGCAGAATTCCCCCGGCTTTACAATAGGTCTCTGTTGGTTATTCATTTTAAATATAGCAATGTGTACATGATCTTCCCAAAGTCCCTAACTATCCCTTACCCTTGGCAACCATAAGTTCATTTTCTAAGTCTATGAGTCTCTTTCTGTTTTGTAAGTAAGTTCATTTGTTCAGCTAAGTGTTTATTTCTCTCTCTTTTTTTTTTTTAAATTAAGGTATAATTGCTTTGGGCTTCCCAGGTGGTGCTAGTGGTAAAGAACCTGGCTGCCAATGCAAGAGAAGTAAAAGTGGCAGGTTGGATCTCCAGGTCAGGAAGATCCCCTGGAGGAGGGCATGGCAACCCACTCCAGTATTTTTGTCTTGGGAATCCCATGGACAGAGGACCCTGGTAGGATACAGTCCATGGGGTTTCAAAGAGGCAGAAATGACTGAAGTGACTCAGCATGTGCTAACAGCCCATAGTGGCTTTACAATTTTGTGCTAGTTTCTCTTATACAATGAAGGGAATCTGCTATATGATATGTAAACTTCCCTCTTGGACCTCCCTTCCATGCCCCCATTCATCCATCAAGTATTTATGAATACAGTGTTAAACTAAGCCAGCATTATCTTCCATGTGGCTGAGTTAGTTCTACTGTGCTTCATATTTGCTTTAACACAATAACCAAAATCATCCAACATTTTCTGACCATCTACACACTGCCTTGAATATCTTCCACCAGACTCAACTCTAAATTCCTTTCTAGTCCAAAGTGTCCTAGTTTCTCTGTAAATCTTAATCTGGAGTCAATTATTTTCATAAGATTTTATCTCATTTCTAAGCACTTTCTCTCCTTTTTGCCTTAATTGCAAATAAGTTATATTCTTAGATCACATTTATCTTGCATTTATTCAAATAAGATTTTTTTTTTCTTTTCTGTCATTACTTTTTGTATGTGTTCATTTCTTTTTATTTTGTATAACCTTCCCCCATATACTGAAGTACAAATTTGGAATATATTTTCTCATTTTTCCTCCATTTACATCTCCAAAATATTTCTCCATATTTTTTTCTGAAAAAGTATTAAACAAAACAAACAAAACTCTGTCTGACTCTTTGCGACCCCATGGAGTGTAGCCCACCAGGCTCCTCCATCCATGGGATTTTCCAGGCAAGAATACTGGAGTGGGTTGCCATTTCCTTCTCCAGGGGATCTTCCAGACCCAGGGATCAAACCCAGGTCTCCTGCACTGCAGGCAGATGCTTTAACCTCTGAGCCACCAGGGAAGCCTTTATTTTTGTATAACCTTCCCCCATATACTGAAGTACAAACTTGGAATACATTTTCTCATTTTTCCTCCATTTACATCTCCAAAATAATTCTCCGTATTTTTTCTGAAAAAGTATTAAACAAAACAAACAAACAAACTAACTAAACAAAAAGCAAAAAAGAAAGAGAGAGAGACAGAATAACAAAAGGCTCTGTTCTTTGAAGTTCCTGTTGTGAGATATTATCAGTTTTCCCTTGCATTCATTTTTTTTTTCATTTATTTTTAATTTTTGGAGGCTAATTAATTTACAATATTATAGTGATTTTTGCCAAACATTGACATGAATTAGCCATGGATTTACATGTGTTTCCTCTCCTGATACCCGCTCCCACCTCCCTCCCCATCCCATCCCTCTGGGTCATCCCAGTGCACCAGCCCTAAGCACTTGTCTCATGCATCCAACCTGGGCTGGTGATCTGTTTCACCCTTGATAATATACATGTTTTGATGCTGTTCTCTCTGTATATCTGTGTCTCTTTTCCTGTCTTGCCTATAGGGTTATCGTTACCATCTTTCTAAATTCCATATATATGTGTTCATATACTGTATTGGCCCTTGCTTACTACCTGTCTTTTATTTTATTTTATTTTTTTAAGTTTTATTTTACTAGTTGGAGGCCAATTACTTCACAACATTTCAGTGGGTTTTGTCATACATTGACATGAATCAGCCATAGAGTTACACGTACTCCCCATCCCGATCCCCCCCTCCCACCTCCCTCTCCACCCGACTCCTCTGGGTCCTCCCAGTACGCCAGGCCTGAGCACTCATCTCATGCATCTCACCTGGGCTAGTGATCTGTTTCACCACAGATAATATACATGCTGTTCTTTCGAAATATCCCACCCTCACCTTCTCCCACAGAGTTCAAAAGTCTGTTCTGTACTTCTGTGTCTCTTTTTGTTTTGCATATAGGGTTATCATTACCATCTTTCTAAGTTCCATATATATGTGTTAGTATGCTGTAATGTTCTTTATCTTTCTGGCTTACTTCACTCTGTATAATGGGCTCCAGTTTCGTCCATCTCATTAGAACTGATTCAAATGCATTCTTTTTAATGGCTGAGTAATATTCCATGGTGTATATGTACCACAGCTTCCTTATCCATTCATCTGCTGATGGGCATCTGGGTTGCTTCCATGTCCTGGCTATTATAAACAGTGCTGCAATGAACATTGGGGTGCACGTGTCTCTTTCAGATCTGGATTCCTCAGTGTGTATGCCCAGAAGTGGTACTGCTGGGTCATATGGCAATTCTATTTCCAGTTTTTTAAGAAATCTCCACACTGTTTTCCATAGTGGCTGTACTAGTTTGCATTCCCACCAACGGTGTAAGAGGGTTCCCTTTTCTCCACACCCTCTCCAGCATTTATTGCTTGTAGACTTTTGGATAGCAGCCATCCTGATTGGCGTGTAATGGTACCTCATTGTGGTTTTGATTTGCATTTCTCTGATAATGAGTGATGTTGAGCATCTTTTCATGTGTTTGTTAGCCATCTGTATGTCTTCTTTGGAAAAATGTCTGTTTAGTTCTTTGGCCCATTTTTTGATTGGGTCATTTATTTTTCTGGAATACTACCTGTCTTTTAAATTTTCTTTTCATTGCTACTGCTGCTATCATTCTTTACAAGTCTATATCCATGTGACTAATTCTTATTCAAACAATATTTAGAATGAAATACTTGTTAACTAGACTCCAGCAAGACATATCAAATGAATACAAGCAGATTTTATGAAAGAAATTATTGAAAATATGCCTCTTTTGAGCACTTATGAATTTTGAAAGTGTTTAAAAAGAGTCAAAGTGCAGAGTAAGACATGAATCTATAAAGAGGATAACTTTGGAGGAATCTTTAGTAAAGAACAGCATCTATTTCTCCTTCAAAGAAAGCATTTACTTAAAACGTGTCACTATAACTACTATCCTGCTCATTTCTTGAGTAAACTAAATAATAAGGAATAGGTTAAAAAAATTTTCCACAGAACCTATCTCTACCTTCTTCCTAAAATATCCATCTCTTTGTTTCTATGAAATTTCACTTGTCTGTTAATTGCCTTCTTTAGTATTTCTTCTCAAGCATTTGTTTTTAATCCTAACCATTCCAGTATGCATTCCCTCAGGTTATGAAAATGAAAGTCTTTGCTACTCCCATCTACTTCTTTTCTTAGGTGACATCATTATTTACCATATCTGTAAATAATATACATATTTTGACAACTTTGGAACTTAACTCTTCAAGATAGTCATCTATAAATTCTTCATTTGCATATTATAGTGCCCACTTGACATCTCTGATTTGACACTTTGTAGTATCAGATTTTTAAATTAATACATGTAAATGCAACTATGAACTCCTCCTAACCAACCTCAAATCTGTTTCCACTTCACTTCTAGTAGTAAAATCATCAAATTGCTGATAACAGACATAGCAATCCACAATAACTCTCACTTTTTTTCCCTTCAATTCATCATCAAGTGCAATCAGTTTTACTCTTAAAATAAATATTGTACCTGTTTACACCTCTAATTCTTCACTGCTACCATCTCAGTCAAGGTTATCAACACTTATTTATCTATGAACTATACTATATTTGTATCATAACCCATATTCCTATTTCTACTTTTATCCACTTTCAAATCATTCCACACAAAGCAGCCAGAATAATCATACAAAAATTCTAAATTAGGTCATATCTTCAATCTACTCAAATCTCTAAAACAACAATAAAATTCATTTTCTTTACTATGGCTTACAAAGTCCTATTTTACCTGCCCAGTTATCCATCATGATATTTTGAGTCATCTTCTCTAATCACTTTATTTTAGACACACTGACTTTCTAGTGCCTCTTGCATTAACCAAGTTCTACTATAATTTAGATGCATTGCACCTACACTTTTCTCAAATATTGATTGTCTTTCATTATTACCAAAAATGGTTGGTTCATTCCATTATTTTGACCTTGGATAAAATATCCATAATGTGAGATATTATATGACAGTCCAATAACAACCTATAATTAGTTTGTGTCTAATCTATTTCTCATTGATTATCCTCCCCACACCTGTTCCTTATCTATATATTTAATTATATTCCTTGTATCAACATTTCATTAATTTATGTCCCTTCTCATTTGACTAAAACATTATTTCCGAATGTGGAAATGGGATATTATTCTCTCCCTTATAAAGTCCCAGAACCCAGAAAAACGCATGATACTTAGTGGATAAAGACTCTGTTGACCAAATCTTGACAGGCTGTTACAAAGTAAAATGCCCTATGGAAAGCACTGTCTGAGCTGTTGTGTGTGTATGTGTGCTTGCTTGCATATGTGCAAAATAGTGCAACAGAGTTGGAGGCAGAAGTCTGTATCCGGGGGAAATTAGGTCTTCAAAATAACATAAAGGTCAATTTGTAATCATAAGCAATGCAAAAATAAGAAGGTCATAACTAGGGATGGTTTGATATGAATCTGGTCTAGTAGTTTAGCAAAGATAAGAATAGTGACACACAATTCTTGAAAGTTCTTTGGTTATTAGAATTACATCTCTTCACATGTGTCAGTGAATCAGTTGGTAGATATAACACTTTTCCAGGATTACTGACTCTGGGTCCTTCACCTTTTCAATTTGGATTCTCAGTTCCTTTTCTTGAAACTCCTTATTATAAGTTAGGATTAACTTCTTTGGCTTAATAACTTGGGCTTCTAATATGTCTTTGACTCTATATTTTCTAATAATTTTAGCTTTTCTTGTAGCTAATTCTTTGCTTGCCTAATTATTGAGGAATTTCGGTGACCACACTTTTTGTTAAACTCTTGCCAGTATTACAAGAATGTTCCTTCCTTCCTTTCTTCCTTCATCCTTCTCTTCCTTTCTTTCTTCTTTCCTTCTTTTCTCATGTCAATAAATTTAATATCTACGATATCAGAAATGTTACAATATATAACTATGAACAGAGTGGACACATTTCATGCAATCAGGATGCTAGATAGAGATGGAGAGTAAATTGCCAGGAGAAATATCAATAACTTCGGATATACAGATGATACCACCCATATGGCAGAAGGTGAAGAGGAACTGAAGAGCCTCTTGAAAGTGAAAGAGGAGAGTGAAAAAGCTGGCTTAAAACTCAATATTCAAAATAACTAAGATCATGGTATCCAGTCCCATCACTTCATGGCAAATAGATGGAGAAACAATAGAAATAGTGACAAATTTTATTTTCTTGGGCTCTAAAATCACTGCAGACTGTGACTGAAGCCATTGAATTAAAAGATGCTTGCTTCTTGGAAGAACAGCTATGACAAAACCAGACAGCATATTGAAAAGCAGAGACATTACTTTGCCAACAAATTTCCATCTAGTCAAAGCAATGGTTTTTCCAGCAGTCATGTATGAATGTGAGAGTTGGACCCTAAAGAAGGCTGAGCACCAAAAAATTGATTCTTTTGAGTTGTAGTGTTGGAGAAGACTCTTGAGAGTCTCTTGGACTCAAGAAGATCAATCCAATCAATTGTAGAGAAAATCAGTCCTGAATATTCATTGGAAGGACTGATACTGAAGTTGAAACTCCAATAGCTTTGGCCACCTGATGCAAAGAACTGACGCCTTAGAAAAGACCCTGATGCTGAGAAAAATTGAAGGCAGGAGCAGAAGGAGACAACAGAGGCTGAATTGGTTGGATGGTGTCACTGATTCAATGGACATGAATTTGAGCAAACTCTGGGAGTTGGTGATGGACAGAGAAGTCCTGCATCCCAGTGTGCTGCAGTGCATGGAGTTGCAAAGAGTCAGACAATCCTGAGCAACTGAATTGTTCTGAACTGAACAGACAATAAAAGTCAAAAGTATTGAGACCCGTTGATTTATAATACATTCTTAAAGAAAAACAGAGTGGCAAGAATGGAAGAATTTTAGGCTGAGGATTCAGAGGAAGGAATTATATTTAATCTGATAACAGTTTGAAAAAGCTGCCAGCGAGGTAAGGGTCTGGAAGAAGGTTAGACCACACAAGGGCAGCTGATGTTATAAAGGCTGCTAGACATAAATAAACTTGCCATTTCAAGGGCCAGGAAAAATAGTGGGTTGGAGCTTAGTAACTGAGGACAAGGTCAGTGACTAGGTGGTATTAAGTTGGCAGGAACAATATCATGAAGGGAATACTGCGGGCCAGGGCAAGGAATCTGAAGTTTATTCTAAAAGTGTGAACATTATTGCATGGTTGAGTTCATACAAAGGACATGATGTGATTCAAGACTTTAAAGGAGCCCTCTGTCTGATATATGGTAACACTAAATTGTCATACAGTGAGATCTGTGTGACAATCAGTCAGATCTGACAGCATAAAATAGCTGAAGAGAAACATGAAGCAGAAAGAATGAATTACCTCTTAGAGAATTGATGAAATGGATATCAAGTTATATCTAAACGAAAATCATTTCTAGTACTGCCAATGTCTCTTTTAATTTTTGTCTTTTGAGTCATTAGCATGACCATAATATTCTATTCATGTCTCACTTGAAAATCATTAAAATTGTGACTTTTTCAATCAGATCATTCTAAATCAATTGTAAAAAGTATACAAAGTTTTCTGAAGTCATTAAAACTAGAGAGAAAGTAAGTTATATCCATCAACTACATTTTTTGCTCATTCCTATATAAATGTGTAATTCAGATATTTAAATTACTCTTTAAATAAGTCTGCCATATACTCATTGTCTTTTATACAACAAATGGAGCTTCCTTTTATATTTTGGGCAGACATTCTTCATTCTCTTTCACTTCTGTTATGCTGTTATGTGAAATATAGCCCTTTTTTGTTGGTAGATATATGTGGGAGCTTGACTTGGCAAGATCTCTTCAACTTGAGCAGGAGTCATTGACCTCTGCAAAATAATTTTAATCAATGCCTTCCTTATATTAGACTTCCTGAATGGCTCAGTGGTAAAGAACCCACCTGCCAATGCAGGAGACTTAGGAGACACAGGTTCAATCCCAGCATCAGCAAGATCCCTGGAAGAGGAAATGGCAACCCAGTCCAGTATTCTTGACTGGAGAATCCTATGGATAGAGGACTCTGGGGGACTACAGTCCATAGGGTCACAAAGAGTCGAACACAACTGAATGACTGAGCACACACGCACACTTCCTTATAGTGACAATTGTTTGTAGTTATTCCTGTTAAAAACTTTGCGATTACTCTCATTTATGCAAGTGGTCAGTAAATTATGATCCTGCCAATTGTTTTTGTAAATAGTCTTCTTGAAACCCAGCGACAACCATTTGTTTACATATTGTCGATGATTGCTTTAGTGCCACAGCAACAGAATGGAGAAGTTCTGACAGGTACATTATGGCTGCATGACAGAGACTATACTTATTTTATGGTCAAACATATTTTATGATTTTAATCTATATTATAATTATGCCAGATGGTAAAGAATCTGCCTGCAACGTGAGGGACCTGAGTTCGATTCCTGGGTTGGGAAGATTCCCTCTAGTAGGGCATGGCAATACACTCTAGTAGTCTTGCCTGGAGAATCCCCATGGACAGAGGACCCTGGCAGACTACTGTCAAAGAGTAGACCCCTCTTTCGGATCGCAAAGTGTCGGACACGACTGAGCAACTAAGAAGAGTACATAATTATGCCTTAACATGTAAGGCATAATTATAACATAGAATGTATGTCTAGAATACTGGAATTTGCAAAGAATTTTAATATGCATCAGTTTTTATCCACAATTTTGTAAGTTAGGTATTATCATCTTTCATAGAGCACCTGAGAAGCTAATTATGTCCCATATGTATATTTTAAAATTGTCAGACAAAAAACATTATATTTAGATCTCTGCATAAAATCTCTTTAAATAAACAAGGAAATTGGATGATTTGTTGTTGGACCATGCCATAACTAAATAGCCCAAACAAGTCTTTATAGTATTTTTAAAAGTTAATATATTATAATTAGACTTTAAACTTTTCTTGAGTATAAGACTGTCAGTTCAGAAACAATTACATTAGTCAAACATATTACTGAGTAGAATTAATTGGAGAAATGAAATTAATTTTCAATTGCCTTCCATTTAGTTAAAGAACTAATTCTGATTAAGATGATGACTTTTAATATCCAGTCAAGTTTTTTCAATTCTCAAGTTCACAGTTTTAATTCATCACTAAAATTTCTGTATATTGAAGAAAGTCATTTTGTGTATATTTGAGGATAAATGGATTTGTAATTAGTCCAATTATAACTTGAAAGATTTGTTTTCTACATAGTTTGTGTTGATTTCAACTCTGATGAAAATGAATTGCAATGTGAAATAGTGATAAAAAATCATATGTTTAGTTCTATTTTTCCTAGCATAACATAAAACCTGGATGACTTAATAACAAATATTATTAGATATTTGGAAAATTAAAATCAATGTTTAAGTCTATCATAAGATTGGAATTCTCATTGTGAGTGACAATTTTCTTTTCCTCTTATCTATCACATACTTAATATATTGCCCTTTAAAAATAAATTTTAGTAATCTAATGATTAAAGGAATAAAAACAAATTTCTGTACAATAGATAAATGTAAGAAATGAGAAAAGAATAAGAATGAAATGCAAGTGGCAATAGTTAACTTATACTCTAAAATCTATCTAGAAATTACAATCTTACTAGCACAACATGCAACTCATTTCTGAATACTACATGTTTTACCCTCAAATCAAAATATGTATAATTTACAGTTTTCTAATCAGCATGTAAAGGAAAAGATTTCTACTTCAAGGAAAGTACATATAAGAATTTGGTAGGAAAAAAAAGAATTTGGTAGGCATAGATTCTATTTTTTTTCATTCTGTAAAATAAAAGTATGTTTTAATCTTTATCTTGGCTATTTTAAATTAGAGGACAAAATTCAGGTGCTGCAGTTTGTTAGAAAATATTGTGGAAGATGAACTAGAGATTTTTTTCTTATTTCTATCTGAAAGATAAGTAGATTAGGGTTCAAAAGGTAACAAAAAATTTTAGGAGAAGTGAAATAATCAAATTTTAAAAATTCTAACTGTATTATAGGCAGATGACATCTGTGTAATTGATACTCATAAATACATATTGATCATTATGGTACAGAATATTTTACTCCAACTAGATTGTTTCCTTTAGCTTTAGTTTTTATTATTTATTAGTTGATGTATCTAATATATGGTTACTATCCATAAATATGCAAAATTTGGCACTAACAATTTTGTCTTGGTCTTTTTGCACCTATGTAAAAGACATTTAGTAGTAACAGTTTAAAAACTAACGAGGGCAAAATACTAACCAGACAGATTGCATATTTGACTGTAATTATGGTTTTAAGAAAAGTTCAATATAAGCATTAGAGTGTAGTTATTTCTTATAACTATTAGAGAAAATTGATGGCAACTTGGAATTATATGTAGTTCTTTTTGTAGTGCAGTCTGGTGTTCATATTTTCCATGCTACTAATTTTTTTCATAGTCATCACTAATTTATTTTGCAACCGGAAGTTAGTACCTGTTAATCTCCCTCACCTATTTATTTTCTCCTGCTCATTTCTTCCCCTCTGGAAACCACCTCTATCTCTGTATCTATAACTGATTCTGTTATGCGGTTTCATTTGTTTTGTTATTCTTAGAGTCCACATATAAGTGAAATCATACAATATTTGTCTTTCTCTGTCTGACTTATTTCACTTAGCATAATACCCACTAGGTCCAACCATGTAGTCACAAATAGCAAGATTTCACTCTTTGTTATGGATGACTAATATTCCATTGAGTGCATGCACATATATGAGTGTGAAAATTATTGCACAGTTCAGTTCTTATGAAGGACTTGAGGTGATTCAAGAGTTTAAAATAAACCTCTGCCTGATATATGGAGACACCATTCTCTTGGAAAGGAGGTAGGACAAGATATAAAAGAGAAAAAAAAAAAAAAAAGAAAGACAAAAGAGTTAAAGGAGGGAGTCGTCAAGGAGGAAAAGATTCCACACAGTAGAAAATCCCCTCACAGGTGTGTCTGTGGGGAGTTTTGGAATCTCAGAAGGCAACATAACCAGGAGAAAAAACAAACAAACAAAAAAAAACAAAACACAGAGTACACGCCTAACTGCAACTATGGAAAAGGTAACTTTCCTGCAAAAAGCTCTAACCTAACAACCTAATGAGCAGCCTGAGTCTGGGAAAGATTGAGGGCAGGAGGAGAAGGGGACAACAGAGGATGAGATGGTTGGATGGCATCACTGACTCAATGGACATGGGTTTGGGTAGACTCCGGCAGTTGGTGATGGAAAGGGAGGCCTGGCGCGCTGCGGTTCATAGGGGTTGCAAAGAGTCAGATATGACTGAGCGACTGAACTGAACTGAACTGAATGAGCAGCCTGGCCCATTCACAGAACAAAGGATTGAGCAAATACCAAAGGAAAGCCAGCTAGCTGCAGACCCGTCCCTCCCTGCCCAGAGGCAGAGAAGAAGGCTTGCAATAGCCAGAACCAGAAGGTAAGGGACTATTACAACCTAATTCCCAGCTCCTAACTACATCTTCCTGAGATCCTGGATGCTTGACTTCAGCCAGGAGGGTCACAGCCTGAGATCAGCTCTCCAGAGGAAACCTGAGAGTTTTGCTTCATGGCAAACCTGAGACGGTGCTCTCGGGACACACAGGGAAACTGAATGGCTAGGACCAGGGGGATGTTTAAGACGCAGGGCCTACCTGGGACAGTGTACTGGCCAAGCACCTGGTCTCCTGAGCTGCTCAGACATGGGAAGGGCACAAACACATGCCCAACACACAGAGATTGAGCCAGAACTGTGTCTGAGTGCCTCCTGTGGAGGTGCGGGTCAGCAGTGACCTGCTACATGAGCTCTGGGTGCAACAGACCTGGGTGTGGCATAAGCCCTCTTGGAGGAGATTGCCATTAACCCCACCATAGAACCAACAGAACTTTCACAAGACTGGGGAAATAGACTCTTGAAGGGCACAACAACAACAAAAACAAACCTATGCACACCAGGACCCAGGAGAAAAGAGCAGTGACATCACAAGAAACTGACCCAGACATGCACCTGAGTGTCCAGGATCTCTGGTGGAGGCATGGGTCGATGGTGACCTGCTTCAGGATCATAGGCACTGAGTGTAGCAGTGTGGGAATGGGACATTTTTAAGGAGGTCACCATTATCTTCATCACCTCCACATAGTTTGGTCTCAAGTCAAGCAATAGGGAGGGAACACAACCCTACCCATCAACAGGAAACTGGGTTAAAGATTTACTGAACATGGTCCCACCCATCAAAACAGGACCCAGTTTCCCCCTCAGTCTCTCCAGAAGCTTCCATAAGCCTCTTATCCTTATCCATCAAAGGGCAGACAGAATGAAAACCACAATCACAAGAAACTAACCATTCTGATTACATGGACCACAGCCTTGTATAACTCAATGAATATATAAACCATGTCATGTGGGGCCACCCAAGATAGGTGAGTCATGGTGGAGAGTTCTGACAAAACCTGGTCCACTGGAGAAGGGAATGGAAAAGCACTTCAATATTCTTGCCTTGCGAACCCCATGAACAGGATGAAAAGGCAAAAAGATAGGACTCTGAAACATGAACTCCCCAGGTTGGTAGGTGCCCAATATGCTACTGGAGATCAGTGGAGAAATAACTCCAGAAAGAATGAGGAGATGGAGCCAAAGCAAAACAACACCCAGTTGTGGATGTGATGGCTGATAGAAATGAAGCCCAATGCCATAAAGAGCAATATTGCATAGGGACCTGGAATGTTAGGTCTATGAATCAAGACAAATTGGAAATGATCAAACAGGAGATGGAAAGAGTGAACATTGACATTTTAGTACAGCTCTATGGAAAATAGTGTGGAGATTTCTTAAAAACACTGGAAATAGAACTGCCATATGACCCAGCAGTACCACTTCTGGGCATACACACCGAGGAAACCAGATCTGAAAGAGACACGTGCACCCCAATGTTCATTGCAGCACTGTTTATAATAGCCAGGACATGGAAGCAACCTAGATGCCCATCAGCAGATGAATGGATAAGGAAGCTGTGGTACATATACACCATGGAATATTACTCAGCCGTTAAAAAGAATTCATTTGAATCAGTTCCAATGAGATGGATGAAACTGGAGCCCATTATACAGAGTGAAGTAAGCCAGAAAGATAAAGAACATTACAGCATACTAACACATATATATGGAACTTAGAAAGATGGTAACGATAACCCTATATGCAAAACAGAAAAAGAGACACAGAAGTACAGAACAGACTTTTGAACTCTGTGGGAGAAGGTGAGGGTGGGATGGTTCGAAAGAACAGCATGTATAAAATCTATGGTGAAACAGATCACCAGCCCAGGTGGGATGCATGAGACAAGTGCTTGGGACTGGTGCACTGGAAGGACCCAGAGGAGTCAGGTGGAGAGGGAGGTGGGAGGGGGGATCGGGTTGGGGAATACGTGTAACTCTATGGCTGATTCATGTCAATGTATGACAAAACTCATTGAAATGTTGTGAAGTAATTAGCCTCCAACTAAAAAAAAAAAAAAAAAAAAAAAAAGAACCAGTGAACTAAAATGGACTGGAATGGGTGAATTTAACTCAGATGACTGTTTTACCTACTATTGTGGGCAAGAATCCCTTAGAAGAAATGGAGTAGCCATCATAGTCAACAGAATAGTCCAAAATACAATATTTGGATGCAATCTCATAAATGACAGAATGATATCTGTTCATTTCCAAGGCAAACTGTTCAGTATCTCAGTAATCCAAGTCTCTGCCCCAAACTGTAATGCTGAAGAAGCTGAAGTTAAATGGTTCTCTGAAAATCTACAAGACCTTCTAGAACTAACAGTCAAAAAAAAAAAAAAAAAAAAAAAAGTCCTCTTCATTATAGGGGACTGGAATGCAAAATTAGGAAGTCAAGAGCTACCTGGAGTAACAGGCAAATTTGGCCTTGGAGTACAAAACGAAGCACAGCAAAGGCTAGTAGAGTTTTGCAAAATGAAGGCACTTGTCATAGCAAACACCCTCTTCCAACAACACAAGAGAAGACTCTACATATGGACATCACCAGATAGTCAATACCAAAATCAGTTTGATTACATTCTTTGCAGTCAAAGATGTGGAAGTTCTATACAGTCAGGGAAAAAAAAAAAAAAAAGTCTGGGAGCCGACTGTGGCTCAGCTCATGAACTCTTTATTGCAATATCAGACTTACATTGAAGGAAGTAGAGGAAACCAACAGACCATTAGTGTATGAACTTAACCAAGTTCCTTAAGGTTATACAATGGAAGTGAGAAATAGATTCAAGGAATTAGATCTGAGACAGTCCCTGAAGAATACGGATGGACGTCCGTGACATTGTACAGGAGGCAGAGATCAAGACTATCCCCAGGAAAAAGATATGCAAAAAAACAAAAGGGTTGTCTGAGGAAGCCTTACAAATGACTGTGAAAAGAGGAGGAGAAAAAGGCAAAGGAGAAAAGGAAAGAAATACTTATTTGTATGCAGAGTTCCAAAGAGAAGCAAGGAGAGAAAAAAGAAAAAAAGTCTTCCTCAGCGATCAATGCAAATAAACAGAGGAAAACATTTGAATGGGAAAGACTAAAGATCTATTCAAGAAAAATAGAGATACCAAGGGAATATTTCATGCAAAGATGAGTACATTAAAGTTCAGAAATGTTATGGACCTAACAGAAGCAGAAGATATTAAGAAGAGTTGACTTTAGGGGAAATGCTTTCAATTTTTCACCATTGAGAATAATGTTTGCTATGTACTCATCATATATGACTTTTATTATGTTGAGGTATGTTTCTTGTATGCTTGCTTTCTGGACAGTTTTTATCATAAACGGATGTAGAATTTTGTCAAAGACTTTCTCTGCATCAATGAGATAATCATATCATTTTAATCTTTCAATTTGTTAATGTGGTGTATCACATTGATTGATTTGCAAATATTGAAGAATCCTTGCATCCCCTAAAGTCAGGAAAAAGACAAGGGTGCCCACTCTTACTACTACTTTTCAACATAGTTTAGGAGGTTTTATCCACAGCAATCAGAGAAGAAAAAGAAATAAAAGGAGTCCAGATTGGAAAAGAAGAAGTAAAAATCTGACTGTTTGCAGATGGCTTAATCTTCAACATAGAAAACCCTAAAGACACCACCAAAAATTACTAGAGCTAGTCAATATATATAGTAAAGTTGCAGGATTAAAATGAACAATATAAGAATCAATATAGTGAAAATGAGTAAACTATCCAAAGTGATCTATAGATTCAGTGTGATCCCTATCAAGCTACCAGTGGTATTTTTCAAAGAACTAGAACAAATAATTTCACAATTTGTATGGAAACACAAAACACCTCGAATAACCAAAACAATCTTGAGAAACAAGAATGAAACTGGAGGAATCAACCTGTCTGACTTCAGACTATACTGCAAAGCTACTGTCATCAAGATAGTCTGGTACTGGCACAAAGACAGAAATATAGGTAAGTGGAATAAAATAGAAAGCCCGGAGATAAATCCATGCATCTATGGATATCTTATCTTTGACAAAGGAGGCAATAATATTCAATGGAGAAAAGTCAATTTCTTTAACAAGTGGTGCTGGCAAAACTGGCCAACTACTTGTAAAAGAATGAAATTAGAACACTTTCTAACTCCATACACAAAAATAAACTCAAAATGAATCAAAGGTCTAAATGTAAAACCAGAAACTATAAAATTCCAAGAGGAAAACATAGGCACTATCTGACATAAATCACAGCAGGATCCTCTATGACCCACCTCTCAGAGTAATTGAAATAAAAGCAAAAATAAACAAATGGGACTTAATGAAACTTAAAAACTTTTGCACAACGAAGGAAACTTTAAGCAAGGTGAAAAGACAGCCTTCAGAATGGGAGAAAATTATAGCAAATGAAGCAACTGACAAAAAATTGATCTCAAAAGTATACAAGCAGCTCTTGCAGCTCAATTCTAGAAAAAATAAATGACCCAATCAAGAAATGGGCCAAAGAACAAAACAGGCATTTCTCCAAAGAAGACATACAGATGGCTAACAAACACATGAAAAGATGCTCAACATCACTCACTATCAGAGAAATGCAAGTTAAAATCACAGTGTGGTACCATCTCACGCTGGTCAGGATGACTGTAATCAAAAAGTCGACAAACAATAAATACTAGAGAGGGTGTGGAGGAAAGGAAGCCCTCTTACTCTGTTGGTGGGGATGCAAGCTAGTACAGCCACTATGGAGAACAGCATGGAAGATTTCTTAAAAACAAACTGAAAATAGAAATGTCATATGACCCAGCAATCCCACTGCTGGGCATACACAACGAGGAAACCAGGATCGAAAGAGAGATGCATACCCCAGTGTTCATTGCAGCACTGTTTACAAAAGCTAGGACATGGAAGGAACCTAGATGTCCATTGGCAGACAAATGGATAAGAAAGCTGTGGTACATATACACAATGGAATACTACTCAGCTGTTAAAATGAATCAATTTGAATTAGTTCTAATGAGGTGGATGAAACTGGAACCAATTATATAGAGTGAAATAAGTCAGAAAGAAAAACAGCAATACAGTATATTAATGTATATATATATGGAATTTAGAAAGATGTTAATGATGACTCTATATGCAAGACAGCAAAGGAGACACAGAGATAAAGAACAGACTTTTGGACTCTGTGGGAGAAGGCGAGGCTGGGATGATTTGAGAGAGTCGCATTGAAACATATATATTACCTTTTGTGAAACAGATCATGAATCGAGGTATGATACATGAGACAGGGTGCTCAGGCATGATGCACTGGTATGACCCTGAGGGATGGGATGGGGAGGGAGTTGGGAGGGGGGTTCAGGATGAGGGACACATGTACAACCGTGGATGATCCATGTCAAAGTATGGCAAAACCACTACAAATTTTAAAGTAATTATCATCCAATTAAAATAAATTAATTAGTTAATATAAAATAAAATAACTGCAGATAGTGACTGCAGTCATGAAATTAAAAAAAAATGCTTACTGCTTGGAAGAAAAGCTATGACCAACCTAGACAACATATTAAAAACCAGAGACATTACTTTGCCAACAAAGGTCCATCTAGGCAAAGCTATGATATTTCCAGTAGTCATGTATGGATGTGAGAGCTGAACTTTAAAGAAAGCTGAGCACCAAAGAATTGATACTTTTGAACTGTGTATTGGAGAAGACTCTTGAGATTCCCTTGTATTGCAAGGAGATCTAACCAGTCCATCCTAAAGGAAATCAATACTCAATATTCAGTAGAAGGACTGATGTTGAAGCAGAAACTCCAATACTTGGGTCACCCGATGTGAAGAACTGACTGATTTGAAAAGACTCTGATGCTGGAAAAGTTTGAAAGTGGGAGAAGGGTAAAACAGAGGATGAGATGGCTGTGTGGCACCACTGAGTCAATGGACATGAGTTTGAGTAAACTCTGGGAGTTGCTGATGGACAGGGAGGCCCGACATGCTGCAATCCATGGGATTGCAAAGAATTGGACATGACTGAGTGATTGACTGAACTGAATTAAGTAAAAAAAAAAAAAAAAAAGAAGAAGAAGAAGAAGAGGATGTGGCAAAAATACACACAAGAACTAAAGAAAAAAAAGATCTTCATGACCCAGATAACCACGATGATGTTATTACTCACCTAGAGCCAGACATCCTCAAATGAGAAGACAAGTGGGCCTTAGGAAGCATCACTACAAACAAAGCTAGTGAAGGTGATGGAGTTCCAGTAGAGCTGATCCAAATCCTCAAAGATGATGTGAAAGGGCTGCAGTCATTATGCCAGCAAATTTGAAAACTCAGCAGTGGTCACACGACTGGAAAAGTTCAGTTTTCATTCCAATCCCAAAGAAAGGCAATGCAAAATAATGTTCAAACTATTGTACAATTGCACTCATCTCACATGCTAGCAAAGTAATTCTCAAAATTCTCCAAGCCAGGCTTTAACAGTACCTGTACCATGAACTTCCAGATGCTTAAGCTGAATTTGCAAAAGGCAGAGGAACAAGAGATCAAATTGCCAACATCCACTGACTCATCAAAAAAGCAAAAGAATTCCAGAGAAATATCTTCTTTGGCTTCATTGACTATGCTAAAGCCTTTCACTGTGTAGATCACAACAAACTGTGGAAAATTCTTAAAGAGATAGGAATACCAGATCAGCTGGCCTGCTCATTCGTGTCCAACTCTTTGCGACCTCATCGACTGAAGCAAACGAGGCTTCCTGTAAATCTGAATGCAGGTCGAGAAGCAACAGTCAGAACTGGACATGGAACAACAGACTGGTTCCATATCAAGAAAGAAGTCTGTAAAGGCTGTATATTTTCATCCTACTTATTTAACTTATATGCAGGGTAAATCATGCTAAATATTGGGTTGGATGAAGCACAAGCTGGAATCAAGTTTGTGGGGAGACATGTCAGTTATATCGGATACACAGATGATACCACCCTTATGGCAAAAAGTGAAGAAGAACTAAAAAGTCTATTGATAAATGTGAAAGAGGAGAGTGAAAAAGTTGGCTTGAGGCTCAACATTCAGAAAACTAAGATCATGGCATCTGGTCCCATCAGTTCATGGCAAATAGATGGGGAAACAATGGAAACAGTGACAGAAACTCCAATACTTTGGCCACCTGATGTGAAGAACTGACTCATTGGAAAAGACCCTGATGTTGGGAATGGTTGAAGGTGGGAGGAGAAGAGGATCTCAGAGGATGAGATGGTTTGATGGTTTGATGACATCACCGACTTGTGTGGGCTCTGGTAGTTGGTGATGGACAGGAAAGCCTGGCACGCTGCAGTCTATGGGGTCGCAAAGACTTGGACACGACTGAGTGACTGAACTGAACTGAAATTGTTATACGGTGATATATATATATATATATATATATATATATATATATATATATATATATATAATAATACACATATATTATAATACACATATATATTACCTCTTCTTTACTCATTCATCTATTGATGGGCATTTTGTTTGTTTCCATAATTTGGCTGTTGTAAATAATGCTGTAATGAGCATGTGCGTCCCTGATGACTCGGTGGGTAAAGAATCTGCCTGCAATGCAATGAAGATAGGGATGTATATACCTTTTCTAATTAATGTTTTCATTTTTCTTCAGGTGAATACTGAGCAGTAGAATTGCTGGATCATACTGAGGAAATTTTGTAGTTTTCCACAGTGGTTGCACATATTTAACTACCTACCAAGAAACATTAGGGTACCCTTTTCTCCACATCCTCAGTAAAATTTGCAATTTGTTGACCTTTTGATAACAACCATTCTGACACATGGGAAGGGATATGTAATTATGGTTTTTATTTGCATATCCCTGATGATTAGCTATGTTAAGTTTCTTTTCATATACCTCGTGTCCATCTGTATGTCTTCTTTGGAAAGCTAATTATTCAGATTCTTTACCCACTTTAAATTGAGTTCATTGACAGCTTTCTTTCTTTTTTTCCAGATGTTTATTCTTAAAACATAAGAATTGAAGTTAATTTTGTACTTTTCCTAAAACAAAATTTAGTTTATTTTAATAAGATAAATAAAATTCCTAACTGTCCTACAGTCATTAAACACATCACATTAGTATTTATAATTAATGACTCATTGAGTAAAATAAACCTATGAGTTTTATATAACTGTTATCAAGCATTAAAACTTTTTAAAAAGACTAATGATTCTAATTACATCTACAAAAAATGTGGCTATATATATATAGTGATTGCAAATACTTAAATTTTGCATCTGTAATTGGAAGTGAAAAAACTATGACTTATTAATTTTATTGCTCTGATATGAATGTACCAGTAAGGTTTAAAATTGATAAAAAGCCCCTTTTTGTTGCTTTGGTTTTTTTGGATTTTTTCTTTTTTTTTTTTCAATCTTGAGTTTTGTTACTTCTTTGTACATTTTGGATATAACCCCTTATCAGATATGTTATTTGCAAGTATTATTCCCTTGCAACAAGTGTTACTTTTGTTTTATTGGTTGTTTTCTTCACTGTACAAAAGCTTTTTAGTTAATATAGTCCCATTTGTTTAAAATATATTGATTTATTTTTAATTGATTAATGATTGCTTTACAATATTGGTGCACTTGTTTATTTTTGCTTTTATTTCCCTTTCCTGAAAATATAATCAAAAAGTATTATTAAGGCCAATATCAAGGAACTTATTTCCTATCTTCTTCTAGAAGTTTTACATTTTCTGATTTTACGTCTAACTGTTTAAAGACCACACAGACAGGTTTAAAGATATACAGTATCCATGGATTGGAAAAATTAGTGTCATTAAAATGACAATACTACCTAAGGCAATCTACAGATTCAGTGCAATTCCTATGAAGACAACAATGGCATTTTTTTCACAGAACTATAACAAATAATTTTAAAATTTGTGTGGAAACACAAAAGACCCTAGATTGCCAAAACAATCTTGAAAGATAAGAATAAAACTGGAGGCATCATGCTCCTTGATTTCAAACTGAAATAAAAAAAAAAAACTATAGCAATCAAAACAGCACAGTACTGACACATAAACAGACACATAAATAAATAGAAGGGAATAGAGAGCATGGAGATAAACACAGATATCATCAACAAATTTACAAAAAAGGAAGCAAGAATATACACTGCAGGAAAGACAGCCTTTCAAAAAAACGATACTGGGTTAACTGGATAGCTAGAAGTCAAAGAATTAAAATGGACCACTCTCTCATAGCATGCACAAAAAAATAAATTCAAAATGGTTTAAAAAGTCTTATGTTAACAATATTTATTTAAAAGTTTTGTTACTAAGGAATGTCTGAAATGCCATGAAAATAAAATTTGCAAAAATAAATTAGAGCTTCTGCTTTCAGATATAATGTAGTAGCCATTATTCCTGCCATAAAACTAGGGTAGTAAAAAAATTGAAAAAAATACTCAATTCATATTTTTAAGAACTTTAGAGAGATGTGACACAAAAATGACTAGAAGAAGTAAAATTCCATAGATCAAGACTCATGTGGTAGGTATATTGTTGTAGCAATGAACTATAATTTAGTCAGATTATCTTTATCCAAAAGTCACCTTAGGGAGTGCTTTTTTTAGGGAGCCCAGAAAGATGGATTTATGAATTTTCAGTAGAAGCACTGGAAGCCATAAAACAATAAAATGTCATGCTAAAGTGCTGTTGCTAAATAACTGACAATCTAATAATGTACACTTAGAAATTCTTTAAAACATGAATTGAAATAACCATATCTTCGGAAGACTAGAAGTTGACTAAATATTTCATGTGCACTAAACAATTATAAAGGAAAATAATTGCATACAAAAATACAGACATTCTAAGTGAAATGAACCATAATCAGATCAAAGAAATAATTATTTAAATGAATACTGATTGGGTTATTTGATATTGAGCTCTTTTTTTTTCCATTTATTTTTATTAGTTGGAGGCTAATTACTTTACAATATTGTAGTGGTTTTTGTCATACATTGACATGAATCAGCCATGGATTTACATGTGCTCCCCATGTCAATCCCCCCTCCTACCTCCCTCTCCACCCGATTCCTCCGGGTCTTCCCAGTGCACCAGGCCCAAGCACTTGTCTCATGCATCCAGCCTGGGCTGGTGATCTGTTTCACCCTAGATAATACACATGTTTCGATGCTGTGTGATACTGAGCTCTATGAGCTGTTTGTGTATTTTGGAGACTAATTCCCTGTTGATTACTTTGTATGCAAATATTTTCTCCCATTCTTAGGGTTGTCTTTTTGTTTTGTTTATGGTTTCATGTGCTGTGAAGAAGCTCTTAAGCTAATTAGATTTCACTTGTTTATTTTTATTTTCATTACTGTGGGGAATGGATCAAAAAGGTTCTTGCTGTAATTTATATTAGAGATCGTTCTGCCTATATTTTTCTCTAAGAGTTTCATAGTACCAAGTCTTACATTTAAGTCTTTAACCTATATTGAGTTCATTTCTGTGTAAGATGTTAAAGAATGTCTTTCTTTCTTTCTTTTTACCTTTAACTCTCCAATTTTTCCAGTCCCACTTATCAAAGAGAGTATCTTTTTTCCGATGTATATTCTTCCATCCTTTGTCATAGATTAGATGACAATAGGTTCATGGCTTTATCTCTAACCTTTTTACCCCATTCTATTGATCTATATTTCTATTTGGGTTCCAGTACCATATTGTTTTTATGACTGTAGCTTTATCATATAACCTGAAATAAAAAAGCTTGATTTCTTCAGCTCTATTTTTCTTTCTCCAGATTTCTTTGGCAATTCAGGTTCTCTTGTGTTTCAATATAAACTGTAAAATTGTTCTAATTCTGTGAAAAAATGCCATTGGTTATTTGATAGGGATTGCTTTGAATCTGTATATTACTTTGGGTAGCATATACATTTTGACAATATGGATGTTTCCAATCCAAGGACAGATATTTGTCTCATTTATTTCTTTCATCAGTATCTTATAGATTTTTGAGTACAAGTATTTTGCCTTTTTTAAGTATGTTTATTCATCAATATTTTATTATTTTTCATGTGATGGAAAATGGTATTTTTCCTTAATATCTTTTTCTGGGATTTTGTTTTTAGTGTATAAGAATGAAAGTGATTTCTGTGTATTGATTTTGTATCCTACAACTTTACCAAATTCATTGATGAGCCCAATTAAAAAAAAAATAAAATAGGTGGAAGATCTAAATAGATATTTCTTCAAAGAAGACATATAGATGACCAAAAAGCACGTGAAAAGATGCTCAATGTCACTAATTTTTAGGGAAATTAATCTTCAAACAAATGAATTATCACCCAACACTGGTCAGAATGGCCATCTTTAAAAAAAAAAAAAACAAATTACAAACAGCAAATGCTAGAGGAGTATGCAAAAAAGGCAACCCTCCAGCATTTTTGGTGGGAACATAAATTGGAGAACAGTTTGAAGATCCCTTAAAAAACTAAAACTGAGCTACCATATGATCCAGCAATTCCACTTGTGGGTGTATATCCAGAGAAAATCATGGTTCAAAAAGATACATGCACCCTAATATTCACTGCAAAACTATTTACAATAATCAAGACATGGAAGCACACTAAAGGTTCATCATCAGTTGAATGGATAAAGAAGATGTGATACAAATCCATAATGGAATTTACTCAGCTGTAAATATGAATGCAACAATGACATTTGCAACGTGGATATATATATAGATATTGTCATGAAAAGTGAAGTGAGTCAGAGAAAGACTAGTATCATATAATATTGCTTATATATAGAATGTTTTTAAAATGGTGCAAATGAACCTATTTATTAAAAAAAAAGATAGAGTCACAATTGTAGAAAACAAAAACAAGCTACTGGCTATTAAGGGTAAGAGGAGAGAGGGGTTAATAGGGAGATTGGAATCGACATATGCACACAACTAGACAGAATATTAAAAAGCAGAGATATTACTTTGCCAACAAAGGTTCATCTAGTCAAGGTTACGGTTTTTTCAGTAGTCATGAATGAATGTGAGAGTTGGATTATAAATAAAGCTGAGCACTGAAGAACTGATGCTTTTGAACTGTGGTGTTCAAGAGAAGACTCTTGAGAGTCCCTTGGACTGCAAGGAGATCCAACCAGTCCATCCTAAAGGAAATCAGTCCTGACTATTCATTGGAAGGATGGACGCTGAAGTTGAAACTCCAATACTTTGGCCCCCTGGTGTGAAGAACTGACTCCTTGGAAAAGACCCTGATGCTGGGAAAGGTTGAAGGCAGGAGGAGAAGGGGATGAAAGAGGATAAGATGGTTGGATGGCATCATCAGCTCGATGGATATGAATTTGAGTATGCTCTGGGAGTTGGTGATGGACAGGGAAGCCTAGCAAGCCACAGTCCATGGAGTCACAAAGAGTCGGACAGGACTGAGCAACTGAACTGAACTGAATATATAAAATAGGTAGCTAATAAGAACCGATTGTATAGCACAGGGAAATCTTATCAATGCTCTATAATGACCTATATGGTGAAAGAATATTAGAAAGAGTAAATATACATAATAATATATGTATAACTGATTCACTTCACTGTATATTTGAAACTAACACAGCAGTGTAAATTAACTATACTCCAAGAACAACTTAATTTAAAAAATAAAATGAGTAAATTTTGACTTAATACTATCAATACACTATTATTAATGATTATGATAATTATATTTTTTTGAAGGGTAAAATTATGTAAGATTAAACTGGGACAATTTTATTCTGACAAATAGGACAAAGATATATCATCATTATTACTTCATATTGTTGTAGATATGTGTTATAACACATTTAGAGAGAAAGAAACTGAAGATACAAAATGTATAAATATTTCTGATGCTATGATTTTTTTACCTAGATACATTTATAAATAGTAAAATAAATCACTGAGTTTCTAGATACAAAAAAATTAACTAACAAAGGTTTACATCTCAAAGGGACAGAGAAATAATTTAGTTGTAAGTTTTCTAAAGTAAATATCCTAAGAAAAGGGACTTTGGAGACAGGTTGAAAAACTTGTCTGAAGTTTAGTCAACCTCAGCTCACTAGTGTAGGCAAGGGACATTTTTTTTTTTTAATGTTAAGTGAGATAAAGAAATGTGGCTGACTGAAGCAATTAGTCTTTAGGCTGGACAGTTAGGAATGCCTTCAAACTATACTGACTGACAGTTCAGAATCAGTACAACTGCCATTATCAGAAAACCTCTACAATCCCAAAGCTCCTGCTGATTCCAAAACCATTCAGTGCCTATCAGGATTCACACAAACAGTATGAATGCTTGCAACCAGGCTCTTAAACTCCTAAAAATTGTGTTTGGTTAGTGTACTCACTGATAAAGTAACTGATGAAAAAGAAACGTCTTTACAACTGATTTCGCCAGAAAAAAATATTAGAAATAGCAAAATCAATACCAGTGCCACCTCTGCTTCACTAAACATTTCAAATCTTAGAATAAATTTCCTGACTTTCTAAACCAAAAATTTCAATTTAACTACAGGACAACATAGAAAATGAATGTTTTAAATTTCCTGACTCTAAAACATACACACACTAAGGAATGTTGAACATAATTTAAATGCAAATCAATAAACTCATTTCCTAAGACTAGAATGGTTATTCCACAAATATGATAGATAGGCAGAAATATCACTTATAGCACACTAATTTCATAAATCTACTTATAGGGCATTTGCTGACACAGAAAAAAGTTAGCTAAACTGAGGAATACAAATTACATTATCCTCAAGTATATATCACATTTTAGACTAGACATGGAAGCATCAGAATTAGTATGGATTATTGCAGATTGGCAGATTAGAAACACTAAAGAGATTCAATTACATTGAGTTTACTTTTAATACAATACATTGGCAGAATACAGGTAAGAAAGTATATTTTCCCTGTAAACTAGTAATTTGCAAACTTTTGTTGAGACACTGTCCTGACATTCTAAGTCCTAGACCTTAATGTACTACTCTCAGGTTGTATCATTTAGCCCCACAACAGTTATTATATCTGTGAAATAAGTTGGTTTGAGCAGAAAATCTCATAAATTACATGTGAGAAATTGAGTGAAAGATATTATATTTCATACATACAATCCAAAAAGCAATAATGAAGTGACATATTCTTAAAAGGAATGATCTGTGTGCAATAGAAAAAAATAATACAATGCTTGGTTATTTTTAGTTATTTTGAATTTCTTAAGACTAATTTAGTTTGGCATTGAAGGAAATTAATGTCAAACTCTAAATCAGACTTTAAAATTTAAATCCAATCTGACATTTGGACAGAATGCTAATATTAGCTGAAGGGTGTAACTTGTGCTGTCATTTTTATTTTAAACATTTGTTTGTAATATAGCACATTAAAAACTCCTTGGGAAAAAAAAGGATATTTGGTACATTAATGCTCTATGGAGGTGCCAAACTGGATTTTGGGGAAAATAACTTTTATAAATGACATTGCCTAAATACTATCCCTTTATTGTTTTTTTTTTTTTTTTTCCCTTTATTGTTTTAGTGCATGCTGTTATGTGTGTGGTACTGACCACAGATTCAGGTATTACATAAAATTATCTGGCTAAGTGATCTCTTATAAATAATTAGGGTCTGCTAAATTTAAGAAAAAGTGAATGTATCATTTAAATGGTTTAATTCATTTCTCCAAATGTGTATGTAACAACTCAGAATGAGATTAGATATTGTTCTCCAAAGAATTCAATCCAAATTTTCCACAGACTTTTTCAATGTGCAATGGGCATTTGGTGAATTGATTGCTGACTAGTTTACTTTCCTTCCTATACAGTACTTGTTTTTACTACAAACTTAATAGAGTGCAGTCTTACTTTAAAAAAGTGAGTTTAACTCTCCTTGTTAATGTCTGGCATACTTTCATAGATGGAGAAGTTTATGAATTTGGAACTTGTAATTGGATTTGTCTCAAACCTGTGTTCTGTGATTTTCCTTCAGTATTTATCATATTTTGAGAATACTGTCTGTATAATCTTTTGTTAAATATTATCTCTGGTACAATAGTAGAGTTCCTGGGCAATAGAGCATATTTTGTTAATATCTTTCACTATGGCATCTACTCATGATTAAAAGAATACCTCAGTGTCTTTTTTTTAATAAATATCTGTAGAAAGAATGCACAAATGAGAGCAAATAAATGATTGAGTAGATAAATGAATGAAAAAGTGAAACAGATTCCCTTTGCATCTAGAACTCAGCTTACAAATGTTGCTCCAAGTCTGGTAGACAACTTTTCAGGTTGGCATATTCTGACATAAGAATGTATAGAAATTTATTTGGAAGACTTCAGGAGTTTTGTTTTTGACTTTGAATGGTGAATGCAGTGGAGATTGTATAGGTAAGGGTGAGCTCATGCAATAAAGCACAGCTTGTCAGTGTGATTTACTTAGGCCATTCATTAGATCCTTAATTCCTGATGCTTTAGTTGGTATTATATTGGCTATTACAAATCTTCTCCCTCATTATTCTGTTTAGTATAACGTCCAGGGTCACAAAAGGAACCATTATGGGACGAACTTTTGTGAAGTCCTATGGCCTGCTGGTAATTTCTCTCAGGTGTTCAATTTGGATTTGGTTTGCTGATTAGATAACCATTGATCATGGTTATATATCTCAGAAGTGCTGAGTATAGGTTCAAACCTAGTGCTATAGTTGACTACATCAATGAATAAAGAGAAATGGGGTCTTTAAGTGTAGGAGTAATCTTTCTGCATTGTAGGGGAGGGGAAAAAAATCGATGGAAGTGTGGCAAATAGCAGCTAAGTAGAGGATGTGGTGGAAATATGCTGACTCTAAGAACATGTTTTTTTCAGACTACAGAAAAACAATAATGAGAAGTAAAAATGCCTCGCAGTGTATGTTTGCAACAGAAGGATTGGGACTTTCAAAAGAAAACATCAGAAATTCAAGGAAGAATGCAATCATGCTAAAGACTCTTTCATCTTTTGGAAAAGTCCATTTTTTTTCTTAAAGGAAGAAGTGTTTAAAATTAGCAAGAAGCATCAGTCCTTAATATCTTACAGAGGGAATTGGTTAATATGTGAAAATGTTACATTGGACAGATGTAAGAGCACAACAGAAAAGAAAATGTGATATGACAGGGATACCAGTTAAGTTATCCTACTGTGCAGAAAGAGAGGTGAACCTTTGATCACAATAGGAGAGGTAAAAGCTTTTCACAAGCTTGAAAAAATAAAGGTCTGAGAACTAGAGAGATTTGAGAAAGAATGAACATTGGAGAAGAAAGGGTAAAGAAACCTCAAAAAAATCCTACCAGTTTTAGTTCAACAAACTCTTTGAGGACATATTCTAATTCCAAGCAATAAGAAACAATGGGACCCATTCCTGAAATGTAGAAGAGCGACAGTCTCCTTAAGTTCAGCAGTGAAGTGCTGGAACCACAGGACTCAACAACACACACAAAAAGGAAGAAAGGCCCAGGCAACTTCTCATGAAAAGTAGTCTTTCAGATATTATAGTCTGAAGAAAAATGGCATCTTTCAAAGATAATGGAAAGATATTACACTAATTAGTCACTTGATAGAAGAGTTCTATCAATCTAATTATTTACCCCCATACTTTAGATTCTAAATTGTGCCATAAAGAAGCAACTTTTTAGTAATTTGGAATCCAAGAAAGCTTCTATTATTTTTGTCTGTATATGTTTTATTCCTTTCCTTCAAGACAATTAAATTTCTCAAATGTAAGCAATCACTTCTCAGATGGAATCACTGTGGATCTTTGAAAAAGCATATACTACCCAGTTCAAGGATCGGCTCTCAACAAGACATGCACCTTAGTCTTTGTGGGCTGCTGTAACAAAATACCATCAATTGGCTGGCTTATAAACAAAATGTATATATATTTTTTCTCATGGTTTTGGAGACAGGATGTCTGGTATTAAGCTGCCAACATAGTTGCCTTATGGTGAGGGCCCTCTTCCAGGTTGCAGACTGAAGTCTCTTTGTTTCATCACATGTTGGAAAAAGAGTGATAGAGTTCTCTGATGTCCTTTTAACAAAGGCACTAATTCTATTTATGAAGACTCAACCGTCATGACCTGATTACATCCCAAAGGTCTTACTTCTTAGCACCATAATATTAAGTTAAGATCTTAATGTATGAATTTTAGAGGAATATAAACATTCAATTCATCATATTCCTCCCATATAGAATAAACTCTGTTGGGTTAAGGTATGTGCCTGTGTGTATTTAAATAGTTACAGAAGTGATTTCTATGTAAGCTTCTGACTTTTTGCCTTCAAACTGTATTTTCATATATATTGTTTTTGCACTTTTCAATTTTGTATCAGATATGCTATTTTCTAAGAAAATTTGTGCATAGATCATTAAAGCACATAGCTGCTTGCATTTGTCTCTAGAGAATTGATTGCATTTTCTAGATATCCTAAAAGTTGAACTAGTGTTAAAATGCCCTCATGTGTCTTACTGACAAGCTAGGACATCAGAAAGGTAGGGACACAGTGGGTGTTGGTATTTACTGTTGAACATGATATATTTACTGACAAGACATTATAGTAGAAGCTTTCAAAACTTGCTTCCATATAATAGATATCACAGATGAACCACTTTATATTTCTTTAATAGTTATGGCAATTAAACTTGTGTGTGTGTGTGTGTGTGGGTGGGTGGGTGGGTGTGCTTTGCACATACCAGGAATGGGTTGCCTTAGTCCTATGACTATTTATGATAATTTTGGTATGTGTTAATTTATTTATGGGATTTAATTAAACAACATGCAAAATGATGATTCATGAATGCAGGGAAAATAGATTTATTTTGTTCTATAAGCACTATATTGAATACTTTAGAGAAACTCCCTAAAGGCAAGCCATTAAAAAGAAATCACTGTCAAATTGGTTTTGATAAAGAACTCTAAAAGATTCAGGGGTGGAGGGAGAGTAAAATACGTAGACACATTTTTATATTCAAATTGATTTTTCTGTTATTTTTAACATCTCTTCCTTTTTAAAAAGCAGAGGGAACTGAAAAGATACATAGTATAAAAGAGGTATATAAGACAACTTGTTAACAGTAGACACTATCATTGATGAATTTTCTTTTGTCTAAGCTAAAAAATATTCCAAATCATGTGTATTATCTCAATTTCTGTCTACAAATTTATTCAATTAATCCACCAAATTATGCCAATCAAATCAGAAAAGATGAATTCTATTCTCCCCTGAATTTGCTGACTTGCAGGTCCCAATTTTAAGGCTGTCTGGTCATCTATGCTGGACAGTATAGTTGGCTATGACTCAATAAGAAAAACGACATACAGAATACATTATTGACCAGATAAATAAGTGTTATCCTCAAGATAATTAATTTCACACTCTAAACCACTGGTTTTCTGGAGGCAACATTAAAGAGGCATTCAGAGTCCCTTGATCAATATGATGTACTGCTTCTCTCATTGGTTGCAAATGATCAATAGAAGCCGTTGCAAAGAGCAGCAAAGTGGCCTCGCCACAGTGATGGCAGCAATTCTCTGATCCTCTGCTAATCTCTTTCTCAAGGTGGAAAGTAATGACCCTAATTGAGAACACATTTGTCCAACACCATAAGAAACTGGAGGGAGGGCTGAAATGACATCCTCTAGGATAAGATATCTATGTATGTCCTTCTACTCTTTCTCCAAAGAGAAGTGTAGATTTGGCATCTCATATTGTAAGACATTGATGACATGTATTTTATAACGAAATTTACATTTCAGTTGGAGAAGGAAATGGCAACCCGCTCCAGTATTCTTGCCCGGAGAATCCCATGGACAGAGGAGCTTGGCGGGCTCCATAGGCGAGAATTAAGTCCATGGGATTACAAAGCATCGGACACGACTAAGAGACTAAACACACACACATTTCAGTATGCATTAGGGTGTCTCCTTCCTTTCTTTCCTTCAAATGCAGAGAGTGTATCGATACTGAAAACCTCTTGTATGCTGAAGGGTATATGTAACTTAAAATTTCTATATTTTAACTACAATAGTCAAACCACTGAGACAACTTAAGATTGTCCCTTGCTGTAGCTCAGGTTTACTTCTACCTCTCCTCAAAGACAAACAGTTTGGGTTAAATATTTTATCATTTTATGTGCAAAGCTTCCTAGTATAAAATGGCTATAAAGATTTGAAAACAATAATTAGAAAGTGTTGATCCTAAATATGTATAGCTGTTTACAGAATTTGATATAAAGTTAGACTTACAGAAGCAAGCTTGCTTCCTATCAAAATTTAAAAAAAAAAAAATTTTGGATCAACAGTTAATATCATCCCTAATAGTTTGTCTTAATTTTAAAAACTTTATAAAATGAAGTATAAAAATATAATTGTTAAAAAAAAACAAGCTTCACATAGATGCCTTCAAATCCTTTCCACAGTACCTCCTTTTTCTATATTACACTATAGCATTTTGCCTGTCCGGCTGCTAAAGTGATTAGCGTGCTCTGCATTAAGGGAATTTTATATCCAAGCTATTCATCCTGTGGTGAGGTTCTAATATGAAAGAAGAACTCATAAAGATTCCAGAATGGAGGATTGGAGCTTTGCTTTGGAGTCATAGAAGCTATTCACTTCCTCTGACTCTATTGTTTTCTGGCTTTTCAATAATTTTCTTCCTTCGCTGTTGGCATGGTTAATAGACACATGCAAGTATCTCTCAGCTGGGAAATGTACCAACTCATATATTTGTAAAGACAAATGAGGTCCAGACCTTTATAACATGTATTTCCACTCAATTATTTTTTTCTTTGTTTGAAAAAAGCAGTGATATCTTACTGCAATTAGTGCGCCATTAAAAGCCATTAAAAATAAATAAATAAATAAATAAAAATAAAACCCGTTAAAAATGCACAAAACAGGTTACACATTTCATTTCTTGTATCTTCTCAAGGCTTTATAAATTCAGATTCAAATTTGGTTTATTTAATTTCTATATGGTAAATGCATGTAGAGATTTTTAAGGAAACTTTCTACTTTTAGTCATTTTGTTGCTGTTGCCATTTTGTTTTGTTTTGCTTTGCTTTGCCTATAAGTCCCCCAGTATCCATTAAGGGACCGAGTGGTGATCTGATACTCATGGAGCTGCCTGGTAATTGGGAGTCAAAGTTCTGACCTCACTTTCTTAGGAGACTAGGTAAAAATTTGTAAATACCCAAGCTTTTTGCTAGTCCAAGTTCATTTGATAACCACACAATAGGCCAATAAACAGGCAAATCGTTGGGAAATGGAATAACAACTTTATTGGGAAAGAAGCAGACTGAGATGTGTCACAGAAAATCATCTTATCTGAGTTAGAATTCCAGCATATTTTCTACTATAGAGGAGGGTGTGTGGCTGGTTGTTGCAAATTTCTTGGTATCAGGTCACGATGTTTGTGTAAACCTTTAAGACAAATGCTATTCTCTGTTCTTCAATTTTTTATATCTTTATGAATGGAAAATTGTTATGCATTTAAACTTTAGAGACTTGAAAAAGGGCTGTTCTATACATTTCAAGTTGTAGGCAGCATTCTTAGCTTGTAGCAAGAACAATAGAATATGAAGTTTAAATTAGACAAAACAGATCCAACATGGAGTCAGATTTGTTCTTTCCCATTAAAATTTCGATTGTGATTTTAGCTCTGACCTTAGTCCTTATAAAAGACGTTTTCTTCTTTTTTCACTGGCAATAAGCAGCGCATGAAGAGATCATTAATTAGAAGTCTTGCCCTAATATTATTCTATTTTAAAAATCGCATTGGATTCTGGAGATTTGATTATTTTTAAAGAATAGTATAACTTTTACAAATTGCCTCTTGGTTTTATTTTTCCCGATGTGTTCCTAGTCGTTCAAGAGTCCTGATAAAGATAACTAAAAACACATTTCCTTGGCTGAACACCACCCACAGCATTTTGTATACTGAAGTCAATTTAAATTCCCCAAAGCTTCATTCACATGTGTTGATGATCAGTCACTTAAACTACTAGTCAGCATCTGTCATTTCCTCCTCTTCTGCTCCTGGCAGGCATTATTTTATGGAGCCATTGAGTCCTAGTTGCTATGGAGATTTCCTCCACAATTCCAAAGGCAAAAAGCATGCCATGTATTTCAACCAATAAAAAGCTATCACGCTTAACTGGGACAAATATGTTTCTTCCAATTGTGGAGCAAATTTATCAAGCTGCTCAGTTTGGGGCTTTCAGTTGTTTGACAAAACTTCTGAGGTTATCTTCATTTATATAAATATGTATCCTTCCAAGACAGCAACATGCTCTTGAAATCCTGGCAGGAATCTGAAAGATCTAGCATATGAGTAATTCCAAATATATCTAAGGCTGCAATTACACGTGTCCTTTCTCTCCCATTGTTGACACTGTTGCACCAAGTATATGCTCAATCTTCTCTTCCTTTAGGAATAGATTCTTATAAGTGATTTCTGAGTCCCTCACACACTCAGGTCCTCAGTGGATGCAGTATAAGAACTGTCCATATGAATCTGGATATGTCTGATACACAAGATATACCAATATAAAGTCTCTGTTGCTGGAAACCCCACTGCACTCCCAATTCTATAACTGCTAATTTTGTATGCAAATTTATACTCTGTTGTAATCATCCTACTCAAAATATAAAGATCTCATTTACACTGATTACTTAAAGAGTGCATTTATTTTGAAATATATGTTGTTGTAAAACACATTTCAGTTAAAATTGTACTGAAAACTGTAGAGAGTAACCTTGTGAGAGATCCAAAAGAATTTGCTGTCCTTCTGGAAATGTGTTTAGTTCCTATTAATTTTACTGGTGGTTATGTGTACATATACACAGAGTTACCACACATCTTTGAAGTTGCTTGTTATTAGGTTAAAGAATTTCTAAGCTGCTATATACAGAAAGTACTATTCTCTACAAAGCTGCAAATCTCTTACATATGAATTGTACTCATTTTATATTTGGAACAGATGCTGACATCATTGGGAGATACATGACAGAAATTAGTGCAGGAGCTTCAAACTGTATCCTTGTTGATATATTAATAGGATGGGAGAACTGTCTTCTACATGCTCCGTTCCTTTGAATTATATGTAGAGCTCTAAGTCATAAGCATTTAAAATCCTCTTCTATTATAATGGTTTCATTATTCACTTTCATTTTGTTTTAGTACACTTCATATTCCCATTAGTTGAATATACTTGAGAAGTTATCATCTGGGGATTCAAGAATGAATGAATAATGTTTGAAGAGTAAGAAATTTGGACAAAGATATTATCCCATGTTTAAAATACTGTATTGTCACACTTTTACACATACAATGGAGTGGTGTCATAATTCTTGAACTCCTAATCCTCCTCCAAAGAAGATATTAGAAGTCTTTAAGAAACTTTAAAAAATAGGGTACATAAAACTGGCATTCAATTAGAGTGGCTAAGAACCTTTAAATTATATTATAAAATACTGTCTACCATAAAAATGTGTATATCTCTTTTGACATATTTAAGATTCTTATGCATACTTGATATGTTTATATACAGGATTAGTCTTATCCATGTGCAAAATAAAGAGTGTCAAAGATGATATAATTTTTATAGGTTCAGGAAAAATTTCTACCAAAAATAAATAGACAAAAGAAGGAAAAGAAGAAATGCAAGCAAAAGAAAAATAAGGTAACACTACCATTGGCCAGAGTCCCTCCAAAAACCTTGACATTTCCTTAATAGGGAAAACAAAAATCAACAACTTGTATTATGCAACTAAAAGTAACAATCACAATTATCACTCTTTTAAGTGAGTTAGGAGACTATTATAAATGACTGACAACTGAATGGAGAGCGAGTGTTGATTGTAGTATATGAGGTCTTGGTGATGAAGGACATGATTCAACTTTCTGATGGGTCGAGGAATCTGATACCAATGGAGAAGAGAAGTGTACTCTATAACTGTAAACCCCAAACATATTTGCTCAATTTATATAATGTCTGATCTTGATAATTCTTGATAATATAATAGTGATATATTTATTTTGAGTTTTCTTATTAGTTTTATTATTTTGGGGGAGACAAGATGTATATAAACTCAGGACATTAGACCAGTGGAATCTCTGTTCAAAATATGTTTGCCACCATATTTTGTACATGATATTGGGCATTTGTATTTATTGCTGACCTCAGTTATTATAGTAAGGAAATGAATGAATAAATGAATGAATGAATTTTCAAATATATATTTTGATTGCATTGTTTTCTTTGTTTGGCCTTGTTAATCTTATTAATATACAAATTATTACGTCCAGAGTAAATTTTGAAATATGCTATATTATATAGAAATCTTTTATACACTAAACGAATTCTATGCATAGTAAAATAATAGAATACTAAAAGCAATATTAGACATATATAATAAAATGCAGAGAAAACTAAGAAGCATCCCCACCTGTAAATACTTTTTGAAATCCAGGCACATTACAAAAAGCTATCACTAAGTGCACTATATCCAGAAGGTGGCACAGTTGCACTATATTATGAAAACTTGCTCTTTCTTCCTTCATAGGCACACACACCTTTAAATATATGCATTTGTGTTTACAAGTATAAACACATAAAACTGCATGCATTTATACAGTGAGTACTTGTTCACATGGCAACATTACAACATGCTTTTTATATCTGTCAATTTAATATTTTGCTAGCTATATGAAGTTGAAATTTGATTTCAGTAACTAATTTGGAACATTTCCTTAGATATCAAGTAATAGTTTTGTTATACAGTTAGCACAAATGAATGCACTAGTGTATAATTATTTTGCTACATTTTTTTAATTTTGCTACATTAATTATACAATATGGTATTCAAGCAAATACTTTTGTTATAGACAATTCATATTCAAAATTAAAAGAAAATCTCATCCATATAAACCAATAGCTACATGGTTTCAGTTTGCAATGAAGTACAAGCTGTACTCCATCAGATAAGTTAAAAAAGTTAATTGTCATGATTTAAATTCATTGCATAATGTACTAAACACATGTAAGAAAATTCAGTTATAGATCAAGGAAAAGAAATGTGGATATGCTAACTATGTAGAACTTTAATAACCAGATAACTGATTCTTAGTTAACTAAACCTCAATAAGAAATATTTCCAGCAAATGTATAACATTATATACTAATAAAGCCTGAGGGAAGAAAACATAAAATAGCTAGAGACAAATGTATGGTGTGAAAAATAAAGACTGAGGATAAACACACACACACACACACACACAAAACTCGAAAAGAAATATAAAACTGTAAATGAAATATGAAAAGTAATCATAAAGATGTGAAAATATTTTGTGACAAAGCAAAATCGGTTTTTATTCTAGGCTATACAGCCTAGTTCACTCATTTACTTATCAATTTTCTCTATCAATTTTTCTTTATTTATACGGAGAAAGCACAATACAATGGGAAGCATGGGGCTTTAATGCAAAACCTGGCTTGATGCATGCTCTTGCCTGCTTCCAACTAGTGAGGTGACCTTGAGTAAGTGACTTAACCTGACTGAGAAAGCTGAAGCCCCGCAGAGAAATAAGGGCAGTGTTATTTAGTGTTCAAAGCTGTTGTGACTGATTCATACTTAATAAAGCTTACCTTCTTTTATGTTTTCAAGTTTTGTTCTTGAGGGATGGTTTACAGCGTCAGGTAGGAAATGCAGAAACAAATTCACATTGTTGCTTTTATGATGTCTTTTCACGCCTGATTACAGGAAAGGAGTCCTTCCTAAGTGCCTCATGTTTCATTTTTCTGAAGAAACCATGTAAATTCATGTCCTTATTGTGAAATTTTATTTTTTTAAATACTTGATTTTCACAAACAGTAGGAGAATTTTTCTTTCTATGAAAAAATGGTTAAATCATGTCATTTTTCTTCTTGCTAGGTTGCTGAAGAAATCTGCCATAATTTACATTTGTATTCCCATGAAAAGTATTTCAGATTGGGTTGACAATATGTTTTATGGCTTGATTACCTTCCTAGAAGTTTTATGGTTTCATTTGTGGTTTGTTTTTTGTAAGATATAAATGTATGCTCAAACTGCAATAATTAAGTATAAGTGATACCTTTCAAAAGCTGAATTTAATGTAAATCCCCCTAAACTACAAAGTGTTATCATTGTTCTAGGTGCATTTCCAGCATAGTTGATTAACTTAATAAATAGCAACATTAAATTGCACAGAACAAAACTCCAATGAAATAAAGAATGGGAATGGCAAAAAGAGCTGTGAGTCAGAGGGACTGATGATGGTGAGGTAACCTTGAAATTTCAGTTAATAAAATTTCTCTGATAAAGGAAAAAAAATTAATATAACACTCTCTTCTATTAATATAGCATAGATGTTTTTAAGTGTTTTCAAATAAGTCAAGTTGCATTATTTTGAAGTTTAGTGCTAAATCTATTTTTATTTCTAGCAGAATTGCTTGAGAATTTTATACAGCTGAGTAGGTCATTTTTTTGCTATATATATTTATTATTGTGTCTGTGTATATATGTGTGTGTGTGTGTGTGTGTAGGTTTCCCAGGTGATATATATATATATATGTATATGTATATATATACATATGTATATATATATGCCTATGTGTGTGTGCTCAATCACTAAGTGACATCCAATTCTTTATGACCCCATGGTTTGCAACCTGTCAGGCTCCCCTGTCCATGGGATTTTCCAGGTGAGAATACTAAAGTGGGTTGCCATTTCTTCTTCCAGGGGATCTTCCTACTTTTAGGATCTTCTCAACCAGGGACTGAACCTGCGTCTCCTACATTACAGGCAGTTTCTCTACCACTATGCCATCTGGGAAGCCTATATATATCTATATAACATGCTATTATGAAGCAATTCAAAATCAGGATTTGGAAAATTACTTGATGATGTAGAAGAATATTTGGAATAATTTTTCAGGCACCATTTCCTGACTAGTTATTAAGCATCCTCATGGGCTAGCCCCCCTACTGAACTCTGTGCTTGGTGTCTTGAATGTGGCTGACACTCAGAATGTGAAAGACAAAATAGTCCCCTCTTAGGATTCCCTTCCTCTCCACATGCAGAATAAAGAGACATATAATACCATCTGTATCTTGGTTGGGTGAATTTATACTTTTATTCATAAATTTTCCAATATCTCAAAAATAGATATATGTTATTCTGATAAACAGAGGAAAATAGGTAAACTATAGGTACACATGCACACTCTACACACACACACACACACACACACACACACAACAAAACAAAACAAAAAACAACGGTTATTTTAGAGTTATGGGTTCATCAGAAGTCAGATACCAAGAAAGGAAAGGGGGATAATTCTCCTGCATCAACTGTAGGTTAGGCTGTTATTGCTCAGTCGCCAAGTAGTGTTCAACTCTTTATGATTCCATGGACTGCAGCATACCAGGCCACTAGGCTCTCACCATCTCCAAAAATTTCCCCAGGTTCATGTCCGTTGAATCAGAGATGCCATTCAACAATCTTATTCTCTATCACCCTCTTCTCCTTCTGCCTGAGCATCAGGGTCTTTTCCATTGACGTGGTTGTTCACATCTGGTGGCCAAAGTATTGGAGCTTCATCTTCAGGATCAGTCCTTCCAATGAATATTCAGGGTTGACTTCTGTTAGGATTGACTGATTTGATTCCATTGCTGTCCAAGGGACTCTCAAGAGTTTTCTCCAGTACCAGAATTTGAAAGCATCTTCTTTGGTGTTCCACCTTTTTTGTGGTCCAACTCTCACATCTGTACATGACTACTGGAAAGAGCATAACCTTAACTACATGGACTTTTGTCAGCAAAGTGATGTCTGCTTTTTAAAACATTCTCTAGGTTTGTCATAGCTTTCCTATCAAGAACCAATCGTCTTCTAATTTTATGTCTGCAGTCACCATCTGCAGTAATTTTAGAGTCCAAGAAGAGAAAATCTGTCACTGCTTCCACCTTTTCCCGTTCTATTTGCCTTGAAATAATGGGATCAAATACCATGATCTTAGTTTTTTTTAATATATTTTATTAATACTAAGTTTAAGCCAGCTTTTTCACTATCCTCTTTCACCCTCATCAATAACCTTTTTAGTTCCTCTTTGCCTTCTGCCATTACAGTGGTATCATCTGTTCATCTGAGGTAGTTGATATTTCTCCCAGCAATCTTGATGCCAGTTTGTAACTCATCTAGCCTGGCATTTTGCATGATGTGCTCTGCCTATAAGTTAAATAAACAGAGTGACAAAAAGCTTTGTCATACTCCTTTCTCAATTTTGAACCAGTCAGTTGTTCCATATAAAGATCTAATTATTGCTTCTTGACTGACATACAGGTTTCTCAGGAAACATGTAAGGTTATATGGTATTCCTATCTCTTAAAAGAGGTTTCCACAGTTAGACCTACATAGTCAAAGGCTTTAGCATAGTCAGTGAAATATAGGTAGATGCTTTTCTGGAATTCCCTTGCCTTGTCTATGATCCAATGACTGTTAGCAATTTAATCTCTACTTCCTCTGTCTTTTTGAAACCCAGCTTGAATATGTGAAATTTCTCATTTCACGTACTGCTGAGACCTAGTTTGATGGATGTTGAACAAGGTAGATGATGCTACTCATATACTAGTGACATGCTAGTCACTTTACTAGCATGGGAGATGAGTGCAAGTGTCTGGCAGTTTGAACATTCTTTAGTACTTCCCTTGAGAAGTTGGGGGCTTCCCAGGTAGCTCAGCTTGTAAAGAATCTGCCTGATTTGCAAGAGACTCCAGTTCCATTCCTGGATTAGGACGATCCCCTGTAGAAAGGCATGGCAACCCATTCCAGTATTCTTGCCTGGAGAATCCCATGACCATAGCAGCCTTGTAGGCTACAGTCCACAGTGTCACAAAGAGTTAGAGATGACTGAAGTGATTGACCATGGTGTACATGTATGTATATCGTGTCTTCTACTTTATTGACTATGCCAACATTTTTGGCTGTGTAGGTCACAACAAACCGTGGAAAATTCTTAAAGAGATGGGAATACCAGACCACCTCATCTGCCTCCTGAGAAATTTGTATGCCGTTCAAGAAGCAAGAGTTAGAACTGGTGATGGAACAACAGACTAGCTCCAAATTGGGAAAGGAGCACGTCAAGGCTGTATATTGTCACCGTGCTTATTTAACTTATAGGCAGAGTACATCATGTGAAATGCCAGGCTGGATGAAGCACAAGCTGGAATCAAGATTGCTGGGAGAATAACCTCAGATATGCAGATGGCACCACCCTTATGGCAGAAAGTGAAGAAGAACTAAAGAGTCTCTTGATGAAAGTGAAAGAGGAGAGTGAAAAAGATGACTTAAAGCTCAACATTCAGAAAACTAAGGTCATGTCATCTTGACCCATCACTTCATGGTATAGATGGGGAAGCAATGAAAAGAGTGACAGACTTATTTTCTTGGGCTCTGAAACCACTGCAGATGGTGACTGCAGCCATGAAATTAAGAGATGCTTGCCCCTTGGAAGAAAAGCTATGACCAACCTAGACAGCATATTAAAAAGCAGAGACATTACTTTTCCAACAAAGTTCTGTCTACTCAAGGCTATGGTTTTCCAGTAGTTATGTATGGGTGTGAGATTTGAACTATAAAGAAAGCTGAGTGCCAAATAATTGATGCTTTTGAACTGTGGTGTTGGAGAAGTTTCTTGAGCGTCCCTTGTACTGCAAGGAGATCCAACCAGTCCATTCTAAATGAAATCAGTCCTGAATATTAATTGGAAGGATGGATGCTGAAGCTGAAACTCTAACACTTTGGCTACCTGATGTGAAGAACTGACTCATTGGAAAAGACCCTGATGCTGAGAAAGATTGAAGGCAGGAGGAGAAGGGGACAACAGAGAATGAGATGGTTGTGTGGCACCACCGACTAGAAGGACATGAGTTTGAATGTGCTCTGGGAGTTGGCAATGGACAGGGAAGCCTGGTGTTCTGCAGTCCATGGGATTGCAAAGAGTCGGACACAACTGAGTGACTGATCACATCTTCTTTACCCATTCGTTCTTTCATGGTCACTTTGATTGCTTCCATAACTTGGTTGTTATGAACAGTGCCATTATGAACATTTGGGTGCATGTATTTTTTTGACTTAGAGTTTTTGTCTTTTCCAGATGTAGAGCTTGTACCCCTTTAATGATAAGAGAAAATGCATATTTAAAGTACATTTTATAACATAGCACTTATACCATAGTCCTGGAAAGGATTCCTTTCCAGCTACACTCTTGTATCCCTGATTATCTCTTAAACACACCAAGCATATTGACACCTCCCTGCTTCTTTTCTTAAAGTTTCCACTGCTTGCACAGCCTCATGAGAACTTGTAATATATCCCAATTTCTCCATGCATTCATCCCTCAGAGGACATTAAGTTTGCTTCCATTTCTTGGATATTGTAAGCAGTGATGCAAGGAAATTGCTTAGTATTTCTATTCAGACATGATTTCTATTGCTTTTCAGATCTAGATGATTAAAAGTAGTAAATTGTTCAAATAATACACATGTGATGTTCTAAAAGCCAATCTTCTCACTTAGACAGGAAATGACTCATAATAATTCCTTGATCAGATGTTGTTACCAATTGTAGTGGCACACTATATAATCAACAAAGGCTTTCTATAATTACTATTATCTATTACTGTGCTAAGTCGCTTCAGCTGTGTCTGACTTTTCATGATCCTATGGACTCTAGCATTACAGGCTCCTCTGTCCATGGGATTCTTCAGGCAAGAATACTGGAGTGGGTTGCCATTCCTTTCTTCAGGGAATCAACCCAGGAATTGAACTGGGTTCTCCTGCATTGCAGGAGGATTCTTTACCACTGAGCCACCAGGGAAGTCCGTGTATTATTATTATTACTATTATTACTAACATATTGAGCATCAACTCTGAATAAAGGTTTGCTGGTTCTGGTAGATGCATGTTCATGATCCTAAAGGAAATTAGTGGCTTATATGTACCACTTTGTATGCACATGCCACTTTGCATGTGCAAAGAGCTTTTTATCAATCATAACAGTGAATCCTTAGAGCATCTGTATGAAATAGGTACTATTTGAATTTCCATTTTAGAGACTGTAAAGTTTATACACAGTTATCTGTTCAAGGTCCAGAGAAACCTGGCTAAGCCAGAGTCAAGCTACTTGATCTTCAACATAAAGCCAAATTCTTAAGCCTCACATACTCCAGGCAATGGGAAATAATAGGAAATTGAGTCACTGAACTGAAGGGCATTACAGATTATCTCCTCCTATTCATTTTACATATGAAGAAAATAGAACAAAATGAATTTTGTGCCTCCTCTGTAGTCACAAATTCAAAGGAAAATTCTCATCTCTTTATTTAGAACTTTATATTTGGTATAACTTTGTAAAATAGTCCTGTACCAATTTAGAAATAATTTCATCACTTTTCTTACTGTAAGTACTTACTCACAACTTATCTACTTAGTGTATTACACAAGATTGTTTTTTTAGAACAACAACAGCAACAACAACAAAAAAATAGGCACAACTCAAGAGTATTTTTCCCTCAAATCTCTAATTCTAATTTTTATGGGACTTTGAATTCATTTGTCTCTGTGACAATAAGTTCTTCATGTGTATAAAATAAAAAAGTTAAATATGATGAACTACATTATTTTATGCCTCTTAAAAATCCATGGCATATACTGCTATTTTTCCTAATTGTACTCTTGGGTATTGTTGAGCCATCACTTACCATTGAAAATACTATTTTACATCTAAACAACTGAAGGATTCTTTCAGATTAACACACTTGTTCCTTATAAGTAATCTGCAGATGTAGTTATTTTTAAATTCCCTGTACAGTGAGAAAGCAGTGATTCAAGAGGCTAATTTCAATACTATTCATTTACTAAGTGGTAAAAGGGAAATTCAACCGCAGTTATTCTGATTCAACATCCATTAAATTGTCTGGTAAGTTCAGTGGTCTTTTGAATAAAGCATAGTTTTATGACCTATGTATGATGTGACTAAATGAAAAGTCAGAGGCATGAAACATGAACAAAAATTGAAAAGAGCAAAATCTGCAATAAATATTGGAAAGAAATTAAAAGTAAAATAACTACTTATGGGAGGACTTGAAATTTCTTGGGAAACAAGGAAGTTAACAGTTCCTCATGGATTTTTGGATACTTGAACACATCTTAAAAGGACAAGTGATTGACTTCAGAATTTTTAAAGTTATCAGTGAAATGCAGTCATTAGAGTGTTCTAGCATCATTCTATTCAAGGTTATTAATTCACCTTTTAGAATAAATTTGATGCTTTCTCTTCATTTGTTAGTTATTATCTTTTGCCCTAGGTTGGATTTTAATTACATTCACTTTGTCATTAGATGTGATGTGCTGGGTCATTATGCCACTTCAAAAATTAGTTGATGAGACAGCTGATATATTTCAATAAAATTCTGTGATGATTTTGTGTGAAATTATCCTTGTGTTGTTACTTAAGTACAAAATCTTTTATAGTTTCTCTGTTGTCATACCTTCATGTTTAGGATATAAAAATGAACATACGGATGTGAAAGTAAGAATGTACAGATTATATTTTGACTGTCATGCTTGCATTCTGATGATAGTTTATTATAATAAGAATATTACTGAAGAAAAAAAATATATATATATATTTGTATTTCTACTAAATGTTATTGAGAAATCCCCTTATCCTAAATAGTTGGTAATACAAAACTTAACCCAAAGACAATATATACTCTCAAATTTTAGTGAAATTTTAAAATATTTATTTAGTTAAGAATTAAGTAATTTCATATGAATGTGCTCATTTCATATATAATGGCACTTAGGGATTTATCCTTTATGATTGATACATTTTATGTATAGAAACCTGAATGAATGGATGTTTCCAGTATAACACTAATGTGCATGCAAGCTGTGTTGTCAAACATAGGACAATGTAGCATACGAGTTGAAGTGTATTCTCTTATATAACTAACTACCTACAGGGAAAAGATGGCACAGCGGTTCTAGAAAACAGTAGTGAGGGTCTTGAACCAGATTATCTGAATTCAATGTCATACTCTGGTACTTTAATCAGAGTGAATTGGTTGAATTACTTCTCTGTGACTTAGTTTCTTTATCTGCAAAATAGCAATTTCATTGCAGATTAGAGGATATTTTATGGACCAAATACAAACAGTAACTGTCACAAGTAGGTAAATTACTTGCAATAATTGCTGATAAAAAGTAATCACTCCCTGTATGCAGTTTTTGTTATGGTTATTATTACATAGCCATACTTTCTCATATTTTTTTCTGCATGCATAAATAATGAGCTACCATTTACTCTGATTCTAGAAACATTTTTCCTGATTTTGTCTCTTCCTTCTATCTGTAATTTACGTGGGGATGCTTTCAAACACATATAGAGCAACTCTCTTGAGGTCAGTGACACAGGATCTGTGTCTCATAATCTGTGAGAGGCACCAAAGGGAGTGAGGACCACTAAGGTCTGACAATATGCCATATATAGTTCTTACAGCTCACCAATTCAGTGGATGTGAGTTTGAACAAACTCTGGGAAATAGTGAAGGACAAGGAAACCTGGTGTGCTGCAGTTCATGGGGTCACAAAGGGTAGGACATGACTTGGTGACTGAACAACAACCACAAACAGCAAAGACAAACATGACCTGTGATTGCTATGGTTCACTTTAGGCTGCCAAGTATTCACAAACACCAAAGAAGACATGGAGGAATGGTTTTAAATTTGTAACTTCCATCTTCCTTTCGGGTGGGTCTCTTTCAAAATTAGGAAGGTCTCTTGGTTCTTTTGGGCTTCCCTGGTAGCTCATCTGGTAAAGAATCCACCTGCAATGCAGGATACCTGGGTTCTATCCCTGGGTTGAACTTTTTCTCTGGAGGAGGGCATGGCATCCCACTCCAGTATTCTTGTCTGGGACATCCCATGGACAGAGGAGCCTGTTAGGCTATAGTCCATGGGGTCACTAAAAGTCAGACACAACTGAGTGACTAAACACACATTTAGTTCTCTTAGAGTAGGGGAATGGGTTCTCAGCAAGAGCCAGTCCTCCATCTTGTACCTGGATATTGATACTCAAAATGTCATTGATGAGCATTTTAAGAGTTTCTTTATTCCTTTTTGGCTCTGGGTCAGCTCTTCAAATGACCATGAATTTATACTGAGCCAGAAGTGCTGAAGAAAGCTTCATTACTGGCGAATAAAGTGCAACGCCATCATTCATTTTTTAATTTAGGCTGTGCTTCAAGTGTTGGAGGTTGTAATCAATTACATTAACACATGATGCAATTTGACTCATTTGAGCAATTTCAATCAGAGTTTCATCCTCATCATAGTGCTGAGACTGCTGTATTGAAAGTAAATAATGACCTTCTGATTGCAACAACGGATGTTGTCTTTCATGATTTTGTTGGGCCTTTTGGGAGCATTTGATGCAGTTATTCATGACATTTTATTGGCTGGTAAATAGATTTTGGTAGGATTTTCTTAAATAAGAGTAAAACCAATTCAAAGTGTTATCACTCAGTGATCTATTTAAATGTCTGTTTGGTAAAGTTGTTTGAACTCTAGTGTAGGATCCTACAAGACTGAAAATGAATTTTTCTCTGGTTTTCTATTTACATTTGGTACAAATTCACTTCTTTATAAGCACGTGCCTGTTAGTTGTGTGACATGATAGAATGATGTGAACACTTTTTAACATCTCAGTTTGAAAAATTAAAGAAGTGTGTTTATTCCTTAAGTACATAGTAATGTTGCCCAATTGTTATATCCCATTACTGGTATAATGATTCACACAGCTCTAGCTTCTAATTCTGTTATCTATAGAAAACTTATAAGCTTTTATAAAAACTTATATAAAAGCTTATAAGGTAAGCTTATACAGCATATGCACATATTTACATGGATTCAAACAAAATATGTTAATAGGCTAATAAATAAAAAACAAGTTTCTTTCTCAAATCGAGCCATTTTCAGAAGAGTCAGAGGCAAAAGGGACCTAGCTAACAGTAAGGTAGTTCTATGGCTTTGTCTGAAGAGCCTAACTGTATTGGTGTTAGAATGACAGATATGCAGAAAGCAACTGGAAACTTCTTAACTTCACTGTTAAGCTGAAAGTCATAGGACTTCCCTGGTAGCTCAGTGGTAAAGAATTGCTGGCAGGGCAGGAGATGTGGGTTTGATCCCTGGATCTGGAAGATCGCCTGGAGGAGGAAATAGCAACCCATTCCAGTATCCTTGCCTGGGAAATTCCGTGGGCAGAGAAGCGTGGTGGGTTACAGTCTGCGGGGTCACATACAGTCAGATGTGACTCAGGGACTAAACAACAGCAACAGCAACATACTGTTGCCTCTAAACTTTGTAATTCCCATGATGAGTAGCTAGAAGTTAAGTGAATATTGGAAGCTCAAAAATTGTCAACTATACAAATATGGTTCTGGAACAAAAAAAATGGTTATCACTAGGCCTTCAGAGAATTCTGTCATTTTATTGGCGAAATATCTGCAGGAAAAAAAAAAAGAAGAAGAAGAAGAAGAAGAAGGAATACAACTTGGTCAAATCTCCTGGTAAAGTGTCTGTATAAACATTTTGCAAACATTAAGGTATTTACCAGTAGAAGAGCCCTTATCTATGGAGTGCTCTTAGCAGGAAACACCTATTTGAATTGCTTAATGTAAACACACTTAGCATGTATGGCTTTCTAAACATGGTCTCCTTGATGAAAGTCCGGCATGCTATACAAATAACAGAATATAAAATGGAAATTTTTCATCACTTAAATAGTTTCTTTACTGTTATTTTTTCCTTTGGTGAAATTGATGTAGCTGCAAATATTATTTAGAGACTTCATATGTTACTCTGGACCAGAATATACTCATGTGGGGGGGGGGGGAAGATGTGACAGTTGCGGTGGCAATCCTGGACTTCTCTCTGCTTTGCTCCTCAGTTCAGTTCAGTCACGCAGTTGTGTCCGACTCTTTGCGACCCCATGGACTGCAGCACTCCAGGCCTCCCTGTCCATCACCAACTCCCAGAGTTTACTCAAAATCATATCTATTGACTCGGTGATGCCATCCAACCGTCTCACACTCTATCATCCCCTCTCCCCTTATCTTCAATCATCCCCAGCATCAGGGTCTTTTAAAATGAGTCAGTTCTTCACCTCAGGTGGCCAAAATATTGGAGTTTCAGCTTCAGCATCAGTCCCTCCAATGAATATTCAGGACTGATTTCCTTTATTTATCGTGGTTATTTCTATGCTTCAAATTTTTGTGAAAGTTCAGTCTTCGATTGTGTGTCCGATGTGACAATGCAGCTCTTTGTGTTATTGTCAAATTTTCTAAGCAATTATGTTTTTACTTATTTTGTACACATTTTCTAGAAATAAATGGTGTGCATTTCATAAGAACATGAAATTAGATATTGAATACAAGCTATAGGGAATTATTTTAAATTGGATTTTAAATGAATTTGGAATTTTAGACTAACAAGAATCCTTAAGCAAGTTGGTTCTTTTAGTTAGAGTAGCACTAATATAAAGAGCTATGCTGCTGCTGCTAAGTCGCATCAGTCATGTCCAACTCTTTGCGACCCCACCAGGCTCCCCCGTCCCTGGATTCTCCAGGCGAGAATACTGGAGTGGGTTGCCATTTTCTCTTCCAATGCATGAAAGTGAAAAGTGCAGGTGAAGTCTCTCAGTCGTGTCTGACTACTAGCGACCCTCGGACTGCAGGCTACCAGGTTCCTTGGTCCATAGGGTTTTCCTGGCAAGAGTACTGGATTGGGTTGCCATTGCCTTCTCCAATAAACAACCATAGATACTAAAAAATTACATACTACACCAAACATTAGTTTACCTTTACATAAGTCATTCTGGATATTTACAAAGAATTATAATTTTAGAACACATTTTCCATTATATTTAGTTAAAAAAATCTCTTTCTGACAGTAAATGCTTTGTATTTACTATTAACAATATCCTTGGCTGAGAGGAGCTATCCCACATCCAAGGTAATGAGCAGCAGCTACGCTTTTCTGGGGCAGCTGGGAAGAGATACCCCACATTCAAGGTAAGAGAAACCCAAGTAAGATGGTAGACACTGAGAGACGGAATCAGAGGGTAGACAGACTGAAACCACAATCACAGACAACTAGCCAATCTGATCACATGGACCACAGACTTGTCTAACACAGTGAAACTAAGCCATGCTGTGTGGGACCACCCAAGTTGTATGGGTCATGGTGGAGATGTCTGACAGAATGTGGTCCACTGGAAAAGGGAATGGCAAACCACTTCAGTATTCTTGCCTTGAGAACCCCATGAACAGTATGAAAAGGCAAAAATATAGGACACTGAAAGACGGACTCCTCAGGTCAGTAGGTGCCCAATATGCTACTGGAGATCAGTGGATAAATAACACCAGAAAGAAAGAAGGGATGCAGCCAGAGCAAAAACAACACCCAGTTGTGGATGTGACTGGTGATAGACGCAAGGTTCAATGCTGTAAAGAGCAATATTGCATAGGAACCCGGAATGCTAGGTCCATGAATCAAAGCAAATTGGAAGTGGTCAAATAGAAGATGGCAAGAGTAAATGTGGACATCCTAGGAATCAACAAACTAAAATGAACTAGAATGGGTGAATTTAACTCAGGTGACCATTGTACCTACTACTGTGTGCAGGAATCCATTAGAAGAAATGGAGTAGCCATCATAGTCAATGAAAGAGTCCAAAATTCAGTACTTGGATATAATCTCAAAAGTGACACAATGATCTCTGTTAGTTTCCAAGGCAAACCATTCAATATCATGATAATCCAAGTCTATACCCTGGCCAGTAATGCTGAAGAAGCTGAAGTTGAATGGTTCTATGAAGACCTCCATGATCTACTAGAACCAACACCCAAAAAAGATGCCCTTTTCATTATAGGGGGCTAGAATGCAAAAGTAGGAAGTGGAGAAACACCTGGAAAACAGGCAAATTTGGCTTTGGAGTACAGAATGAAGAAGGACAAAGGCTAATAGAATTCTGACAGGAAAACACACTGGTCATAGCAAACAACCTCTTCCAAAAACACAAGAGAAGACTTTACACATGGACATCATCAGATGGTCAACACCAAAATCAGATTGATTATATTCTTTGCAGCCAAAGATGGAGAAGCACTATACAGTCAGCCAAAACAAATTCGGGAGCTGACTGTGGCTCAGATCATGAACTCATTATTGTCAAATTCAGACTGAAATTGAAGAAAGTGGGGAAAACCATTAGATCATTTAAGTATGACATAAATCAAATCTCTTACTATTATACAGTGGAAGTGAGAGATAGATTTAAGGGGCTACATCTGATAGACAGAATGCCTGATGAACAATGGACAGAGGTTCATGACATTGTACAGGACACAGGGATTAAGAACATCCCCAAGAAAAAGAAATGCAAAAAAAGCAAAATGGCTGTCTGAGCAGGCCTTACAAATAGCTGTGAAAAGAAGAGAAGTGAAAAGTAAAGGAGAAAAGGAAAGATATACCCATCTGAATTAGATTTCCAAAGAATAGGAAGGAGACATAAGAAAGTTTTCCTCAGCGATCAATGCAAAGAAATAGAGGAAAACAACAGAATGGGAAAGACTAGAGATCTCTTCAATAAAATTAGAGGTACCAAGGAAATATTTCACGCAAAGATGGGCACAATTAAGGACAGAAGCAGCATGGACCTAACAGAAGCAGAAGATAATAAAAAGCGTTAAGAAGAATACACAGAAGAAGTATACAAAAAAGATATTAATGACCCAGATAATTTTGATGGTGTGATCATTCACCTAGAGCCAGACATCCTCTGGTTAAAATCAAGTGGTTCTTAGGAACCATCATTATGAACAAAGTTAAGGAGGGGATGGACTTCCAGTTGAACTACTTCAAATCCTAAAAGATGATTCTGTGAAAGTGTTGCACTCAAGATGCTAGTAAATTTGGAAAACTTAACAGTGGCCACAGAACTCAAAAGCGTAAATTTTCCTTCCAATCCCAAAGAGAGGCAATGCCAAAGAATGTTGACACTCCTGCACAATTGCACTCATCTCACACATTAGCAATTAAGGCTCACAATTCTCCTAGTGAGTCTTCAACAGTGTATGAATCATGAACTCTCAGATGTTTAAGGTGGATTTAGAAAAGGCAGAGAAGTCAGAGATCAATTTGCCAACATCCATTGGATCATAGAAAATGCCAGAGAGTTCGAGAAAAACATCTACTTCTGCTTTATAGACTATGTGAAAGCCTTCGACTGTGTGAATCACAGCAAACTGTGGAAAATGCTTAAAGTAATGGAGATATCAGACCACTGTACCTGCCTCCTGAGAAATCTGTATGCAAGTCAAAATGCAAAAGTTAGAACCAGACATGGAACAACGGAAAGGTTCCAAATAGGCAGTACGTCCTGGGTGTATACTGTCACTCTGCTTATTTAAGTTATATGCAGAGTACATCGTGAGAAATGCCAGGCTGGGTGAAGTACAAGCTGGAATCAAATTTGCCAGGAGAAATATCAATAACCACAGATATGTGGATGAAGCCACCCTTATGGCAGAAATTGAAGCAGAACTGAAGAGCCTCTTGATGAAAGTGAACGTTGACAATGAAAAAGCTATCATAAAACTCAACATTCAGATAACTAAGATCATGGAATCCCGTCGCATCCCTTCATGGCAAATAGATGGGAAAAAAATGGAAACAGTGATAGACTTCATTTTCTTGGGCTCCAAAATTACTTAGATGATGACTTCAACCATGAAATTAAAAGATGCTTGCTCTTTTGAAGAAAAGCTATGATCAAACTATATAGCATATTAAAAAGCAGAGACATTACTTTGCCTGCAATGGTCCATGTAGTCAAAGTTATGGCTTTTCCAGTCGTCTTGTATGGATGTGAGGGTTGGACTATAAAGAAAGCTGGAAGTTGAAGAATTGATGCTTTTGAACTGTGGCATTGGAGAAGACTGTTGGAGTCCGTTGATCTGCAAGGAAATCAAACCAGTCAATCCTAAAGGAAATCAATCCAGAGTATTCATTGGCTATACTGATACTGAAGCTGAAACTCCAATACTTTGGCTACCTGGTGCGAAGAGCTGACTCATTGGAAAAGACCCTGATGCTGGGAAAGATTGAAGGTAGGAGGAGAAGAGGACAACAGAGAATGAGATGGTTGGATTGCATCACCAACTTGATGGTCATGAGTATGAACCATCTCCAGGTTTTGGTGATGGACACAGAAGGCTGATGTTATGCAGTCCATGGGGTCTCAAAGAGTCAGACACAACTAGGTGACTGAACTGAACTGATATGGTAACCAAAGGACAGATGCTTTTCATTTTTTTCAATATATTTTAATATCAAGGGAAAGAGTTCACTAGAATATGGAAAAGTTATAATTATTTAATACCTATTTTATAAGCTGGATGTAATTTTATCTTGTAATAATGCAGTCAATCCTTTTTTGTTGACTTCTAGAATATATGTATGTATGTATTATCATTTATTTGTTTTTTAGTCACTAATTTGTGACTGGATTTTGGTCACCACATGTACTGTTGCTCATCAGGCCTCTCTGTCGATGGGGTTTCCCAGGCAGAGATGCTGGGAAAATCTCATGGTATCTAGAGTATGTTGCCATTTCCTTCTCCACTATGTGCTGTTACATAAAATCCTATGTTATTTTACTGAGTAACTAGCTGCATAGAATATTTAAAATGTATTTAACATGTTTATGATACACTGTGTTGGTTTTACATGACTGCTGTTTTTGTATCCAGTTGTCTTTATAAAGTTACTCTGGATGTAAGTTCCGGTTTAATTAATTTTTTTCCATTTATTTGTATTGGTTGGAGGCTAATTACTTTACAATATTGTAGTGGTTTTTGCCATACACTGACATGAATCAGTCATGGATTTACATGTGCTACCCATCCCGATCACCCCCTCCCGCCTCCCTCTCCACCCGATTCCTCTGGGTCCTCCCAGTGCGCCAGCCCCAGGCACTTGTCTCATGCATCCAACCTGGGCTGGTGATCTGTTTCAACCTTGATAATATACATGTTTCGATGCTGTTCTCTCGAAACATCCCACCCTCGCCTTCTCCCACAGAGTCCAAAAGTCTGTTCTGTGTATCTGTTTCTCTTTTTCTGTTTTGCATAAAGGGTTATCATTACCATCTTTCTAAATTCCATATATACGCGTTCATATACTCTATTGATCTTTATCTTTCTGACTTACTTCACTCTGTATAATGGGCTCCAGTTTCATCCATCTCATTAGAACTGATTCAAATGAATTCTTTTTAATGGCTGAGTAGTATTCCATGGTGTTTGTGTACCTCAGCTTCCTTGTCCATTTGTCTGCTGATGGACATCTAGGTTGCTTCCATGTCGTGGCTATTATAAATAGTGCTGTGATGAATATTGGGGTGCATGTGTCTCTTTCAGATCTGGTTTTCTTGGTGTGTATGCCCAGAAGTGGTATTGCTGGATCATATGGCAGTTCTATTTCCAGTTTTTTAAAGAAATCTCCACAGTGTTCTCCATAGTGTCTGTACTAGTTTGCATTCCCACCAACAGTGTAAGAGGGTTCCCTTTTCTCCACACCCTCTCCAGCATTTATTGCTTGTAGACTTTTGGATAGCAGCCATCCTGACTGGCGTGCAATGGTACCTCATTGTGGTTTTGATTTGCATTTCTCTGATAATGAGTGATGTTGAGCATCTTTTCATGTGTTTGTTAGCCATCTGTATGTCTTCTTTGGAGAAATGTCTGTTTAGTGCTTTGGCCCATGTTTTGATTGGGTCATTTATTTTTCTGGAATTGAGCTGCCGGCGTTGCTTGTATATTTTTGAGATTAATCCTTTGTCTGTTTCTTTGTTTGCTATAATTTTCTCCCAATCTGAGGACTGTCTTTTCACCTTGCTTATAGTTTCCTTTGTTGTGCAAAATCTTTTAAGTTTCATTAGGTCCCATTTGTTTATTTTTGCTTTTATTTCCAATATTCTGGGAGGTGGGTCATAGAGGATCCTGCTGTGATCCATGTCGGAGAGTGTTTTGCCTATGTTCTCTTCTAGGAGTTTTATAGTTTCTGGTCTTACATTTAGATCTTTAATCCATTTTGAGTTTATTTTTGTGTATGGTGTTAGAAAGTGTTCTAGTTTCATTCTTTTACAAGTGGTTAACCAGTTTTCCCAGCACCACTTGTTAAAGAGGCTATCTTTTTTTCCATTGTATCTCCTTGCCTCCTTTGTCGAAGATAAGGTGTCCATAGGTTCGTGGATTTATCTCTGGGCTTTCTATTCTGTTCCATTGATCTATATTTCTGTCTTTGTGTCAGTACCATACTGTCTTGATGACTGTGGTTTTGTAGTATAGAAGTCAGGCAGGTTGATTCCTCCAGTTCCATTTTTCTTTCTCAATATTACTTTGGCTATTCGAGGTTTTTTGTATTTCCATACAAATTGTGAAATTATTTGTTCTAGTTCTGTGAAAAATACTGTTGGTAGCTTGATAGGGATTGCATTGAATCTATAGATTGCTTTGGGTAGTACAGTCATTTTGACAATATTGATTCTTCCAATCCATGAACACGGTATATTTCTCCATCTGCTTGTGTCCTCTTTGATTTCTTTCATCAGTGTTTTATAGTATGTATAGGTCTTTTGTTTCTTTAGGTAGATATACTTCTAAGTATTTTATTCATTTTGTTGCAGTGGTGAATAGTATGGTTTCCTTAATTTCTCTTTCTGTTTTCTCATTGTTAGTGTATAGGAATGCAAGGGATTTCTGTGTGTTAATTTTATATCCTGCAACTTTACTATATTTGTTGATTAGCTCTAGTAATTTTCTGGTAGAGTCTTTAGGGTTTTATATGTAGAAGATCATGCCATCTGCAAACAGTGAGAGTTTAATTGTAAAGCAAAGAGGTGACTGATTCAGAGTGAAGCACAGTCCAGTTAACACCTAGGGTAGGTGAAATAATAGTAGTGACTATGACCAACAAGCTATCACAGAATCTCCTATTGTCAGAAGATAATGGAAAAAAAAAAAAAAACAATTAATTTACAGTTTGACCATGAGAAGTACAACTGCTTCCTTAAAACAAAAAAACAAAACAAAAAGAAAGGATTTTGTCATAAGAAGTAACCTTAGGCTTTCCTGAGAAAATTGCATATTTCTCTTTGTCGTAGTATCTCATAGCATCATATTTTAATGATAGATTAGGAGAGTTGTAATAAAGGTATAAGCAGTGCATGCAATCATTTAAATTGAATTTCTTACATCTTTATACATTGTTATATAATTTCTATTGTTTAGAATTGAACACTGAAGTGATTTCTTTTTTATTTCACTTTACTCAATAATTTAAATAAATTTAAAAAAGCACTTTATGCAAATACACATAATTCTTTCAAGAAGATGTTGATTTTAGTACTTTCATAAAATTAGCTATTTTAGGTAGAATCTATTTATAGTAGGATAAAATTAAATTTTTTATTTAAATATGTACAGTTAGCTTAACTGTATTTTATATGTTACAAATACAGCCTTTTCTGTCTTGTTTCACAGACAGAAAATTTAAAATATGTGTCTGCTCATAGTCAATGCTGTATCACCAAATGCATTATCTTGTCTTCAAATTATATTTTCAAATAGATAGATCTTAAACAAATATGTAGTGAGAGTAAAATGTCCTGAGTGGATTCTAAAGTAAAGTTGTCCATCTTAATTTTTGTGTTTCATGCAATACAACTTCAGAAGTGCTAAATAAATCCATTTTAATACATAAATGATTTTTAAAACAAAAGTACACACAGAGTTAGAGTAGTAGTGTTAAAATTATTTGGAAGACTTAATTTAAAGTTAAATAATGATATTGAAATACCAATTTTCTTTTGAAAAATTATGCTTATGATGAGATCCCAAAATGCAATTTATCCACAAAAGCTGTTTCTCACTTAACACGGGTCAATAAAAGTTCACGTTATTCTTAATCTAAGGAAAATTATATATTATTTATACCTCAGAAACATGTTAAATGATGTTTTAAAGTAAACTAAGAGACAATATATGCATTAGAATAAAAGTATTCATCTTTATTATTAACATCTGCAGGGTTTTCTGCCATTGCAAAGTTACCCAAAAGATGTCAACGTGAGGTTGTAAGAAATGAAATTCCAAATGAAAAGCCAAATTAAATCATCAAAGTCATTTAGGACATCAGAGTACACTTGTGTTCTCAACACCAGAAGGTAACCCCCCTGAATGTCTGCAGAGAAATTTTGTGAAGTCAAAACAAACTTCTAAAAGTTAATTTTTAAAAGGTAGTTGCACATTAAAAGATAGACTGGCAAAAATTAACATCAGCATATAACTGAAAAAGACACTGTACACAGAGATGTGTAAAATAAATCCACAAATAATTCTCCTTCTAAGTATACTGATGACTTTAAGATGATCAAAATAAGAGAACTGCTGAGAAAATAATTTGAAATATTGATGACTGAAGATGATTTATCTTTCTGAAAGTAAATATAAAACTTTAATTACCTTCTTATGTATACCCAGACTCACGTTTCTTTTTCAAAAAACTGAAACTTTCTTTTACAATTGAGAGAGCTGCCATGGCCCAGTCTGACAATTTATACCACCATGTAGTTACCTCACAGGGGCATTTTTGTTGGTTTTGTTCAAAGAGGGACTTTATATCTGTTTAATGCTTGTTCTTCCTGATCTATTTAACACATCCTAAATTCATTATGAATTCAGTCAGTTAATTAAAAATGCAATTCCAAAGTATTTTTTCTCTAAAGAACATCACACTGTAAACTTACTAGCTGATGACAAAGCTAGAACTAGAAGATAGCATGAAATATCAGCAGGAGAAAGAAATATTAGAATAATATGTTTGTCTTAGCTACTTATAAAATATTTGTTTACCAATTTAGACAAAGTTCCAAATAGGCTTATAAATATCTCAATAAAGCAGATAAAAAAAAATGAATGAAATTAAAAATAGAATTTTTCAGATTAAAAATATCTGAAAAAATAAAATATCTAAATAAAAAATATATATTCCTGTTTTATTTTTATTATGTGTGTGTGTGTGTGTGTGTGTGTGTGTGTGTGTTGTTGCCATTTAGTTAAATTGTTTCCAACTCTTTCACAGCTCCATGGACTGTAACCTACCAGGCTCTTCTGCCCACGGGATTACCCAGGCAAAAATACTCGGGTGGGTTGCCATTTCCTTCTCCACGGGATCTTCCCAACTCAGGGATTGAACTCACATTTCCTGCATTAGCAGGCAGATTCTGTACCACTGAGGCAGGAGGGATTCTCCATATGGAAGGCAGCCAGTTGTAGTAAAGTTTCCCCAATAGAACCTTCCTTGGTGGCTCAGACAGTAAAGAATCTGCCTGCAATGCAGGTGATCTGAGTTCAATCCCTGGTTTGGGAAGATCCTCTGTAGAAAGAAATGAAACCCACTCCAGTATTCTTACCTGAAGAACTCCATGGACAGTGGAGACTGGTGGGCCCCAGTCCATGGGGTCATAAAGGGTTGGACATGACTGAATGACTAACACAACAATTACCCAATAGAACTCCAGTGTATGCTACATTTGAGAAACAGAGACAGGCAATGTGTTAGTTACAGTCCTTTGTAAATGGTTTAATTTACATATTGTGTTTATATGTTTGCATATATAACAAATTTTTAGTAAAAATTTTTACTCTGTATATATATATATATATATATATATATATATACACACATATATAAAATCATATTTAAAATTCTTGGTAAGTGTGAGATTGAGTTTACACTTCTGAGTCACAGATATCATAGAATTGCCAAGAAATGTTCACATACTGTTAAAGGAAGTGATGAGCATTCAAAAACCTTTCTCATAGCAGTTTGTACTAAATGCAACTAAGTATTGCTGAAACAAAAATCATTAACATAGGAGGACATTTGGTCAATAGAGAATGTGTAAATATTTTGATTACTTATTAATATTGTTAACAAAGTTATAAAATCACAAAATATCACATTTGAAAAATAGTTGAGTTTATGTCAGTAAAATTTCATCTGAAAATACATTTTCTAATCTCATTTCTTTTAGTGTTAAACAAGATTTTGGTTAATGGTTTAAATCTATCAGGCTACTATCTCTGCTCTGTATACAGAATTTCAGAGCCATCTGTCACATACTGAACAACGCTCATATTTACTAAAGTAGTAACAAATGACTCCATTCTCATCAATCATTAGATCCAGTTGAGGACTTTAATATTAGATGCTTCTCATCTATTTAAAATTAAAAAATCTGATATCATAATTTATTGATTTCAATGATATATTGAAATATATCAATATTTTATTTTACAGAGAACACATTTTATTAAAATTTTAACCTTTCTACACTTTAAATTTGAAAACCCTTACTTTGATAGAAATTTGGTTTTTCCTGAATGTCTATGGATTTGAATTAAGGTTGAACATTTAGAAGCTGAATTTTAGAGTGAAGTGTCCTTTCATCAACGTCCATCCATCTCCTAAATTCTGAGGTAATATGATCTTCCAAATTCTTATTTTGAAAAACACCTTTTTGGTATTGGATTGTGAAATAAAAACCACACTGAATTAGGTTTTTGAACACTAGTCTACAAGACCAGATAATGTATGATCAACAGACACACTCCACTAAAACCTGGGTTTAATTGAACATCATTCTCAGTGAATGATATACATTCATAAAAAGCAATATAATGTTCATATATAATAACATAACTATACATTCTCAAAGCAGTTCACAGTATCTCTTGATATTATTTCAAAAACACACAATTTTTTACAACCACAATCTTATCTTTAGAAATTCACCCAAATAAATAATTTTTAAACAATCAAAATTGGTATATACCAAATTTAATGAGAAAAGCAAGACTAATTAAATAATAATGCCTCTATAGTAGTTTACTTATGGGAGGTGTCTTTGTTGGGATGGCCAGTTTCCCCCTTTTTCCTTTTCTTCATCTTATTATTGAGCAGATTTTGGTATCAATCATACATTTATTAATTTATCTATGTACCTACTCCCATAAAATAATTTCAGACAATTTATATTAAAAAAACATATAACTAAACCAAAGATATTTTTAAAAGACATTTGATATTTATTGAGTTGATATTTTCTTCATGTGTTGTATACATATCATTTTATTTAATTACCAAAACAGAAATAAAAAAGAAATCTTATTCTTCCATTTTACATGAAAGAAAGAGAGTCATACTTGGTAAGAAAATTGCTCAGTGATGAAGTCTCAAAAGTCTGTTTGCATACAAATGCATAGTTCTATAATGTGAAATTCCATACTTTTATCACTGCATCACAGCATATCCAAAAGAAGAAAGGTAAAAATCAAATAATGAATAGTTAAGGAGAGGTGCTCATTAATTAAAAAGTGCAACATTTAAGTCTCAGCATCTGCCAATCTGAAATTAGTAAACTAGTATCTAACAGAACTGGTTACATAGCTACTACTTTTTACAAAAGCATCTTCCTTTTGAATATTCACATTCTTAACTATATTTTTAATAGGAGCAGCTTTTACAGTTTTATGATTAAGTTGAAATACTACACAAAAATCTACAAAAGAAATATTTTTTTTATATTGGCTAAATAAAAGTTTATGTCTTCTGAATACAAACTACATAGACACTATGTGTGATGTCTTATTGAAAAGGTAAGTGCATTTAAACTATATTTCTGGTCTTAAAGAATAGTGCCAGATATCCATATGCTTAGGAACATCAGCAATGTGAATTTGAACTTTTTTATTTTAAATGAAGGCAAATAAATTTCAGCATTCCGGTGAGTAATAGGTTAACATACTGTACCATGAGACTTATCCTCAAATCCTCAAGAGTTCCATGGTGATGATGCTTTAGAATGTTTCCTTTTGCATTTGATGTTAAAGAGATAAGAAATAGAGTATCAAAGAACTATATGAAAGTAATGTAAGATGTTCAATGTTATGAAAAATGATCTTATAAAGAAAATCAAAGGTGCTATTTTTGCAACAGAGACTATTTCAGAATTCCTAAAATGTTTCTTTAGAGTCAGAAGAAGGTATATTTGTATAATGAAATGTATATATATATATATATATATATACACACACACATATATTTACCAGTTATAGGTAAAATTTAATTACATAAAATATCATTGCAACAAAGACTTGTAAAAGATTTAAAACATTTATAGATATGTGGTGGTTTCACAGTCTTCAAAGAAAAGTTCCTATATGCAGAAAATTGTAAGCATCAATGCAGAAAATAAAATCACTTTTAAGCATTTTATAAGCAATAAAATCAGTCAAAAATGGGAGAAAAAGTTGTATCCTTCTTAGGTTGGTTGATACTTGCTTTTAATACCTCCTTACTGATACTATGTCTGAAATTTAGAAAAAAATAATTGCTTAAAATCATAGTGATGTAAGTTATCATTCATTGAATCCTGAATCTCCAGTTCAACCTCTGTAACTGCTGCTAATCACAAAAGAACCAACATTTGTAAGTGAAATCCTATTGTGTGTGTGTGTGTGTGTGTGTGTGTGTATAAATGTTTCTTTAGAGTCAGAAGAAGGTATATTTGTATAATATGTATATATGTATACGTATATGTACATGTATATTTATATGTACATTATATGTGCATTTATAAATGCATATATGTATATTTATATGTATATTTATAAATAGGCTTCCCAGGTGGCATTATTGTTAAAGAACCCACCTTTAATGCAGGAGATGACATGGGTTCAATCCCTAGATCTGAAATATCCCCTAGAGGAGGGCATGGCAATCCGGTCCAGTATTCTTGCCTGGAGAATCCCATGGATGTAGGAGTCTGATGGGCTACAGTCCATAGGATCACACAGAGTTGGACACAACCAAAGTGATGTAACACAACACTATATACATACATACATACATATATATATATGTACACATATATATATGCACATATATATAATATATATTCACTGATTTAATATTAATAGTTTAGATCACTTTTTTTCCATTGATTTTTACTAGTTGGAGGCTAATTACTTCACAACATTTCAGTGGGTTTTGTCATACATTGACATGAATCAGCCATAGAGTTACATGTATTCCCCATCCTGATCCCCCTCCCACCTCCCTCTCCACCCCATCCCTCTGGGTCCTCCCAGTGCACCAGGCCCGAGCACTTGTCTCATGACATGATATTATTATCCTCACTTTATGAGAAAGGAGGCCATACCTCAAAGAAGTTTAACACCACGCTCAAAACTATTTAACAGAATCATTTTGAAATCTAGATATTTTAACTTGAGATCATATGTCACATCTACTTTGCCAGATTCCTGGACTCTATTCAATAAACAAATTGTTCTGTTAATTCCAGCACAACAAAGCAAGTTGTTGGCTCCTTTAAATCTTTGTTTTACATTTGGTATGAATAGCATCATCGAAATTAAAAATTTTTTAATTACACAAAACTCTAAGTAATTAAGTGTACCTTTAAGTGATCAGAATAAAAGACAGCTTTCTCCACACATTCACAAGATTAGGTCTTCAACTCTTCCTTCATTTTTCTCACCTGCATATATTTCACAGACCAATATGATCTGCTTTTCCCTCTATTAATCCAATAAAAGTATACTTGTTTTGATCACTTTATTGTTGTCATTTAGACATTAAAAGTCATGTCCAACTCTTTTGTGACTCTATGGACTGTATGGTCTATAGGCTCTTCTGTCCTTTTAATTGCTCAATACAATTATCTACTCTCAGTTTTTACCTATATAACTTCTCTAGAGCATTTTCAATGTTGTTGACAATCTACTTTTTTAAACATTTTGTCTGTTCCTTGTTTTTGATTCAGCCTCTCCTTTCTTCTAATTTTAGAATAGATCTTTTAAACATAAAACTTGTTTTATTATTACTCTCATTCTGTGTCCCCAATCAGCCTTTTGCACTGCCAAGTCAAGCCTTCATTTACTCAGTGGATGTTTCTCTGGATGTTTTACAGGAAGTATAAATCTGTACAAAATTCAACTCAAAATCTGCCTGAAAAGATCAACTTCTGATTCTGCAATGCAATTAAAAATAATACCCACTTCTTAAAATGTGCTTACCTTTTATGCATCTCTCTGTTCTTGGGCTCCAAAATCACTGCAGATGGTGACTGCAGCCATGAAATCAAAAGACGCTTGCTCTTTGGAAGAAAAGTTATGACCAACCTAGACAGCATATTAAAAAGCAGAGACATTACATTGTCAACAAAGGTCCATCTAGTTAAAGCTATGTTTTTTCCAGTAGTCCTGTACGGATGTGAGAGATGGAATGAAAAGAAAGCTGAGTGCCAAAGAATTGATGCTTTGGAAATGTGGTATTGGAGAAGACTCTTGAGAGTCTCTTGAACTGCAAGGAGATCCAACCAGTCCATTCTTAAGGAAATCAGTCCTGAATATTCATTGGAAGGACTGATGCTGAAGCTGAAACTCCAATACTTTGACCACCTGATGCTAAGAACTGACTCATTTGAAAAGACCCTGATGCTGGGAAAGACTAAAGGCGGGAGGAGAAAGGGACGACAGAGGATGAGATGGTTGGATGGCATCATTGACTCAATGGACGTGAGTTTGAGTAGGCTCCAGGAGTTGTTGACACATGGAAGCCTGGTGTGCTGCAGTGCATGAGATCGCAAAGAGTCAGATGTAACTGACCGACTTAACTGACTGATTGACTGTACAGACATCTTTCTCTGTCTTCTGCTCATTCACTCTACTCCATCAAAATTATAACCTATGCTGAAAAGTCTTTTCTCAGAGAGTTTCATGACTTCTTCCCTCAAATCCACGTCTCACTAAGGCTTTCCATGGAAAATTGCTATTACTCTTTTGCTCGATCACCTTTCTCGCCTAACTTCCTTCATGAGTACATGTTAAATCACTTCAGTCATTTCTGACTCTGTGAGACCGCATGAATTGTAGCCTGCCAGGCTCCTCTGTCCATGGGATTTTCCAGACAAGAATAATGGAATGGGTTGCCATGCCCTTCTCCAGGGAATCTTCCTGACCAGGGATCCAACACACATCTCTTGCGTCTCCAGCATTGACAGGTAAATTCTTTATCATTAGTGCCACCTGGGAAGACCAATTTCCTTCAAAGTTCTCACCAATTTTCATTCTACATTTATTTTACATATTTGTAAATTCTTATCTCCCCTAATAAAAGCTAAACAATGTATATATAGTCAAGGATTTTTTTTTTTTTTCAGTTTTATCTGTGACTCTAAACATAGAATATAGCAATTTGCTTGGTGCACGAAACTTAGTCTTGAATAATTTAGTGAAATAATATATTACTCTTTTTCACACATTTCCTGCACAAAGAACTAAGTGTTATTTATTATGTTATTTTCCAACAATGACCTATTCCTGGCTTACGGCAAATATGGTTCTTCTCAGGCAGTTACCTCCTCTAAGTGCTGTGATTGACTCTGCTATTTTTCCTTATTTTCAGCATCAGAGTTATAGCAGGGCCATCTCTCTAAAACACACACCTTATACTTTTAATTTCACATAATAAAAGCACTTGCCAGAGGAAAAAGTTCAAAGTCATTTTCATTTTGCATCAAGTTCTTCACAGTCTTAGTTCCACCTCTCAGGAACATACTCAGTTCCATCTCTTCACACCCTTCTGAATTCTTTCCATAGTGTAACCATACAAAACATGTTGTTGTTACTTGATCATACTCTTCTTTTTCATACATTTCTGTTGGTGATCAGAGTTTTTCCATACAGCAAAGTTAATTACTACTCCCTTATCCAACAAGCACATTTCCTTTCTAGCCTTCAAAGACCATTTCTTTTATGAAATCTTTTCTTACCCCTCAAGGCATAATTAGCATACATTCTTCTCTGCTTAAGTTGTACTTCATACTGTCATTATTAGCATCATCATAATGTGCTTGTGCAATTTCCTGACCATGACATAATGTTAATGGGGGATATTCAGTTGCTTATAGCAAGAGCAGGAAAGTTGGAAGGTGCAAAGAACGAAAATTGCATACATTCCTGAGGTGGTGACCATCAGAAAATATTAAAACAAATGGGAAATAAATATTTGACAGGCTAGTATGCTGTGTAAATACAATTATTATGTAACTGATTTCCAGACAAACATTAGTGTGGATAGACAAAATAAATCAATATGATTTTCTAATAGGTTCAGGACATACCAAGAAAGCTGTACTTGCAAAGTTCAATTAATGTATTAATTCAACATTAATTCAAAATTCAACATTTTTCAGAATTTCTGTGGCACAGACAGTAAAGAATTTACCTGCAATGCAGGAGACCTGAGTTCGATCCCTGGTGTGGGAAGATCTCCTGGAGGACGGCATGACGACCCACTCCAGTATTCTTGCCTGGAGAATCCCCACAGACAGAGGAGCCAGTTAGACTGTGTCCATGAGGTCACAAAGAGTCAGACACGACTGAATGACTGAACACACACTGTTGCACACATTAATTCAACAACTTAATAAATATAAAACATGTAATTTTTGCTAGGACCTCTGCTAAATTCTGAGACTACAAAGAATAGTAAGAAATACAGACTTTCTACAAAGACTAGAACTGGACTACTGGGCTTTAGTCTGACAGTTGGGAATAGTGATACCACAAAGAACAACAAAATATAAGTCCTTAGCTGTTTAATTATCTTCTAATTCACCTCTGGATTATTTCTAAGAACTAACACTCTGTGGGGAGCTATCAAGGACTCCTGTAATGAAGAAAAGGATGAATGGAAATGTCAGGAAGATGTACAAACCTGTCTCATTCCCCTCTAGGCTGCGACCCATTCTATGTTAGAAACAATATCTTATGTATCTTTGCATTCTCAGGATTTAGAACAAGTAATAGTACATATTAAGTGCAGAATAAATACTTACTTGGTGAAATTATTAAACAGAATTAGACTCACAATTACTGTTTTAGTAATTAGTAATTTAGTAATTAGACCCACAATTGTTGAATTGTACTACAGGGACACATTGGTGGGCTATCAACCACGATAGTACTGAATGATGCAAACTGAGAGTATCCCAAAGTGCAAAATGGAAAACTCAGCAAATAAAACACCTAAACCATATTTTTTTCTTGGCCTTTCTCAAACTTAAGTTTCATTCTATAATTTTAGAATAAGAAATATTTAAGTCTTGGAGAAAAAATAGGATGTGCAAATATAAATTGGAAAATAATATTTGCAAGGTAATTAGTTATTATAATATTATATTATGATCATTATATTATAGTTATTATAATTATAATCTCAAGATTTATTTTGATATCTGTGTACTAAATTTAAGAAGGGGAAAAGGTAATAGTATTTCTGCATTCAAAAGGTGGTATAGACTTCTTGGGGGCTTCCCAGGTGGCTCTAGACATGAGACGCAGGTTCTATCCCTGAGTTGGGAAGATTCCCTTTAGGAGGGCATGACAACCCACTCCAGTATTCTTGCCTGGAGAATTCCAGAGACAGATGATTCTGATGGGCTACAGTCTATAGCGTTGCCAAAGAGTTGGACACAACTGAAGTGACTTAGCATGCATGAATGCACATATATTTTGTGGTAGGACAGGGTAGCATTCACCAATGTATTTTAATGAACTGTGATTACGATGCCAAACTTAATCTTCAGCAAAATTTGGACATTGACTAGAGGTTCCATTATTTACAAAGTATATTTGGTCTTCAATATTGACAATATTGCATACTATAATTATGTAATATAATAAATATTGCTACAGTGGCAATCATAACATAAATATGTATCAAGGTAACACTGTACACCTTAAATTTACACAATATTCAATACAATTGTTTATTAATCCTTGATATTTAAGTATGATTTTCAAAGTTCAGCTTTTAAATATTAGTGTATCAATTGTATTAAAAAAAAAAAAAACTCTTTTACATACCTAAATTTACACTTTTATTTCCTATTATATCGGAGATGTTTTCAGTACTTGTGTATCCCTATATTCTCTCTCTTCACCCAATCTCTCCTTCTGTAACTTCCAGATTGTGTATTGTAGGTTATAGGTTTTATACTCCATTTATTTTGTGAGTAACTTTAAGTTTTAATCATACAGTGAGGCGTATCTTGCTTTGGCTGCTTAGTGTCAACACTTAACAATTTTATGCCATAGTAGTCATATAAGTCTCATTATATTTTAACTCTTTGCATGCATGTTCAGTTGCTTCAGTTGTGTCCAACTCTTTGCAACCCTATGGAGCCTGCCAGGCTCCTCTGTCCATGGGATTCTCCAGACAAGAATACTGGAGTGGGTTGCCATGCCCTCCTCCGAGGAATCTTCCCAAACCAGAGACTGAATCTGTGTCTCCTGTGTTTCTGCATTACAGGTGGATTCTTTACCACTGTGTCACAAGGCAAGCCCATATTCTATCTCCAGGGACCCATATTACTATATCTGGATTGCGTTCATGATAAAACGTGGCAATGGGATTGGAGGAGATTGAGGAGGTGAAAGAGATGAGATCAAGGAGATAGGAAGGAGGGGAGGACAGAGGGGTGAAAGGAAAAGTGAGTTGGGGACTAGATGGAAGAAGAGGTAGGTGAAGCCAGATAAAGAAATAGTGGTGAAAATAAAGAACCTTTCCACTACTGGTTCGTGGAAGTTTTAGATCAGGTTGGAGAGGGTGGAGAATTTATATTTGGGGAGGCTTTAGAATCTACTGGAAAATCTATGAAATGTACCAGAGTTATTGGCAGAAGGGTAGGAGGGGCAAAGTCAACGTCTTATAAAAAGTTTTATTAAAGGTAGTAGAGACAAAGAGTAAACAAAGCTTATTATGCATCTACTCCCCTCAACTTAGTTTAGCCCATTCCACACACATTACATGTAACCAAAGACAACTTTTACAATATGAATAGGAAATAAAAACTCATTCAGAAGAAAAGCATGCAATGTGTCATGACTTTAAAAGACCAGCAGTCACATGGCATTGTGTGGTAATGCATTTTTTCACAGAGGTTTAGGAATGCGTGTGCATGCTCAGTGAGTTCAGTCGCGCCTATATTTTTTGACGCTTTAGACTGTAGACTGCCATGCTCCTCTGTCCATGCGGATTCTCCAGACAAGAACACTGGAGTGGATTAGGCCCACTGGAGTGGGCAAGGAGTTGCCATGCACACCTACAGGGGATCTTCCTGATCCAGGGATCAAACCCATAGCTCTTATGTCTCCTGCATTGGCAGGAGGGTTCTTTACCACTAGCGCCATCTAGCCCAGAATTAGGAATATGTTTAGATGATAGATTCTGGGCTGTTCACTCTTTAAAAATAGCATGCATACATTAATTTAAAAAAAAAAAAAATAGTGCACTATTCAGCTCAGTTCAGTTCAGTTCAGTTGTTCAGTCGTGTCCGACTCACTGCAACCCCAAGAACCACAGCACACCAGGCCTCCCTGTCCATCACCAACTCCCGGAGTCCACCCAAACTCATGTCCATTGAGTCAGTGCTGCCATCCAACCATCTCATCCTCTGTCGTCCCCTTCTCCTCCTGCCTTCAATCTTTTCCAACATCAGGGTCTTTTCAAATGAGTCAGTTCTTTTCATCAGGTAGCCAAAATACTGGAGTTTCAGCTTCAGCATCAGTCCTTCCAATGAACACCCAGGACCAATTTCGCTTAGGATGGACTGGTTGGATATTCTTGCAGTCCAAGGAACTCTCAAGAGTCTTCTCCAACACCACGGTTCAAAGGCATCAATTCTTCTGAGCTTAGGCATCTTAATAGTCCAAATCTCACACTGATACATGACTACAGCAAAAATAATAGCCTTGACTAGACGGACCTTTGTTGATAAAATAATGTCTCTGCTTTGTAATATGCTGTCTATGTTGGTCATAACTTTCCTTCCAAGGAGTAAGTGTCTTTTAATTTCTGATGGACAAAGGAGCATGGTGGGCTACAGTCTCTGTTGTCACAAAAGAGTTGGTGATGGCTGAGCAACTAAACAGCCACAAACCTGTAGCCTAATGTTTTTCACACCCTGAATTTCCATATGAAACGATCATCTTTAACCTACACCCTTTCATGCTTAGATAACTCTAAAGCTCCTTTTGTGGGTTTAAAGATTATCAATCTTAAAAGATCAAATAGAATTCAGGCCACCTCCATATATATTGAAGGTCCCAGGTGGCTCTGTAGTAAAGAATCCTCCTGCAATTGCAGGAGACACAGGTTTAATCCCTGGGTCAGGAAGATCCCCTGGAGAAGGAAATGACAACCCACTCCAGTATTCTTGTCTGGGAAACCCCATGGACAGAGGAGCCTGGTGGGCAACAGTCCATGTGATCATAGAAGAGTCAGACATAGCTTAGTGACTAAACAACAACTGATACATGGTTACAAGTTATCTGAAAAAGCCTCTAGCTCTCTAATCCTGGAGGATTGGTAATAGATCTCTCCTCTTATAATAAAAGGAAAATATGAAAGAAATTCAAAGCTTGATGTATAAAAAAGTGGTGCTCTTTACAAGTTGGATGTACAATTTCAAAGCTTATCTCACTTATTCATTCTTTCAATAAATATCTATTAAGTGGCAATAAATATAGCATTGATAACCCTTGTCCTGCTTTCAAAGAGTATAAAGTCTCATGCACAAGACTGATAAGAAAACTAGTAATGAGTCTGAATTAAACACTGCTTGGATCCCAGCTTCTGAACAAGACTTGGCACTTTATAGGCATTCGATACATACGTTGAATTAATTCAATATATATTCCTTCACTTACTTGTTCATCTGTTATATTATCTTCCTCATAAGTCATGAAGTTGGTTCAAATATTAAGAATATGCAATCCCTGTTTTCAAGGCACTTAGAACACATCAATATCCAGGGATCAGCAAAACAACATCAGAACGGAAGATTTGCAGATATTTAATAATAGGTTCCATCTTTATCATTGTTCTGAGCAATAGGTTTGTGACATGGAGGTAGGTTATATGCTGAAAACAACTTGGTACATGAATTTGAAACTCACCGTTCAGTGATATAGCTCCAGGCATCCCTTGCATAGAATAGTTGCAGTCTTGAGATGGGAAAACATTTCTCTGAAGAGCATTCAGAGTTGGAAATACATATAGTTCAGGCAAAACACACAGGAAAATATGAGAATCTACAAACGCAGAATTACCAACAGAGTATTTTGTTTGAGGCAACAGAAATTCACAAAAGGAAGAGATTGAGCCACAGTCTCAAAAGCTGTAATAATATGCTCATTGTAATGAGCAAAACAAACAAAGTGAAGTCACTGGTGACCTCTTTCCTAATGTAGTTTCAGTGTAGCAGTGGGTGTGCATATTAAATCAGATTGGGGAAATGGGGAAAAAAAAGCAACAGCAGTGAGATAATGAATGTGAGCTTAGAAGGATGTTCAACAAACACATTTGAATGGAAATAGAGAAGACTGCAACTAAATGGTATCTTGGGTCAAAAATTAATTTTTAAGGTGCTTATGTGTAGATAAGAATCTGAAGCGAAGGGAAAGATTAATGTGATTCCATGGGCAGTGGCTAATTGATGAAGTCCTTGAGGAGAGTGAGTGTGAGATGAAGAACAGGTGTGGTGCATTAATCTTAGCCAAGGAGAGGTACATGTTTTTCACAGAAATTACCTAAAAAGGTGAGTGCTTTACTTCCTGAGTGATTTTTATTTGCTTGCTTACTTGCTTGTCTTTGGTATAGTGGGTGAGGGTATCTGTTGGGATTGAGGGGGAAAGCCAGATATATTATAAGACTATATGAATGTCATAATGCTTAGAAGTGAAGGTAAAACTGTCTTACAGTTAGACACTTCCATGTGAAACGGTGATTTTGTGTGTGTGTGTTAGAATAAACATGCACATATTGTATTCATGAGCTATAAAGTACTTGTATTTAAATATTGTGAAAGGTTATCTCTTGCTGTACCTGGTCTGAATCTGAACTCCCAGAACTCTCCAACTTCCTTAATACATAGAGAATTCCCTTGTGAGTCTGGGTGTGAGCTGAGGACTAGATGCAAGTGGAAAAAGTCTGTGGCTCAGGAGCACAGGTTCTTCTTGGCTCATCCTGACAGTAGTCAGGGCATGATTTTAGGCATAAAGAAGTTGCAGCAGGAGGACTTGGAATCCCTTCTCATCCTGTGCTTGTAGCAGCCTCCTAAGTGCTGATAAATCCCTCCGGTTTTGTTCTTGGCTCCCATCTAAAAACATTGCAACTGATTCTCTCACTAAATTCCTCTCTATATGAAAGCTCTAGAGTAGCTTCTGCATTCCTGATTGATCTGACTGATACAATTGTCAAGAACTAAATTAGAATTTTTAAAAATGTATTCTCTGAAAGCAGTGTAAACAAAAGTTTGCATGTTCAGGGCCTTTTGTGTTTACATATGAACTGTGAAATTTTTTGTTCTAGTTCTGTGAAAAATGCCATTGGTAATATAGAAATAAAAAAGAACCCAGGTAGCCAAAGCAGTCTTGAGAAAGACGAATGGAGCTGGAAGAATCAACCTTCTTGACTTCAGATTATACTACAAAGCTACAGTCATTAAGACAGTATAGTATTGGCACAAAAACAGAATATAGATCAATGGAACAAGATAAAAAGCCCAGAAATAAACCCACAAATCTATGGGTACCTTATTTTTGACAAAGGAGGCAAGAATATGCAAAGGGAAAAGACAGCTTCTTTAACAAATGTTGCTGGGAAAGCTGGACAGCTACATGTAAAAGAATGAAATTAGAACACTTCCTGACACCATACACAAAGATAAGCTCAAAATGGATTAAAGACCTAAATGCAAGACCAGAAACTATAAAACTCTTAGAGAGAAACATAGGCAGAACACTCTATGATATAAATGAAAGCAAGATCCTCTATGACCCACCTCCTAAAGTAATAGGAAAAAAAAAAAAAAAAAAAAAAGTGGGACCTGATTAAACTTAAAAGCTTTTGCACAGCAAAGCAAACTATAAGCCAGGTGAAAAGGCAACCCTCAGAATGGGAGAAAATAATAGCAAATGAAACAACTGACAAAGGATTAATTTCAAAAATATACAAGAAGCTCATACATCTCAACGCCAGAAAAACAAGCACCCAATCAAAACATGGGAAAAATACCTAAACAGACATTTCTCCAAGGAAGATGTACAGATGGATAACAAACACATGAAAAGATGCTAAACATTGCTCATTAACAGAGATATGCAAATAAAAACTACAATGAGATATCACCTAACACAGGTCAGAATGATCATCATCAAAAAGTCTACAAACAATAAATGTTGGAGAGGATGTGGAGAAAAGGGAACACTCTTGCGCTGTTGGTGGGAATGTAAATTGATCCAAGCACTGTGGAAGACGGTTTGGAGATTCCTTAAAAAACTAGAAGTAAAACCACCATATGACCCAGCAATCCTACTCCTAGGCATATACCCTAAGGAAACCAAAATTGAAAAAGACACAGGTATCCCGTTGTTCACTGCAGCACTATTTGTAATAGCTAGAATATGGAAGCAACCTAGATGTGCATTGACAGATGAATGGATAAAGAATTTGTGGTACATATAATACACCATGGAATATTACTCAGCCATAAAAAGGAATGCATTTGAATCAGTTCTGATGAAGTGGATGAACCTAGAATCTATTATACAGAGTGAAGTGAGTCAGAAAGAGAAAGCTAAATGCCATATTCTAACACATATGAATGGGATCTAGAAGAATGATACTGGAAAACTTATTTACAGAGCAGCAGTGGAGAAACAGATATAGAGAATAGACTCATGGACATGGGGGGAGGAGTGGAGAGGGTGAGATGTATGGAAAGAGTAACATGAAAACCTACTCACTGCATGAAATATAGATAGTCAACAGGAATTTGTTGTATGGCTCAGGAAACTCAAACAGAAGCTCTGTATCATCCTAGAGTTGGGATGGGGGTAGATGGGAGGGAGGTTCAAAAGGGAGGGGATATATGTATACCTATGGCTGATTCATGTTGAGGTTTGACAGAAAACAGCAAAATTCTATAAAGCAATTATTCTTCAATAAAAAAATAAATAAAATTTGTATATATGTATATTCATGTTCCAAGTTCTAAGTCAGTTTAACCGAATCAAATATAAATATGGAGCAGAAACCTCACTTTATGAATTAAGCCATTAGATGGCATCAAAATTACAGAATGGAATTATAAAAAGATTTTTTAAATGCTTAATCAGTTAGGCAAAATGATATATGTTCCATATTTAATAAAAGATCATTTGAATTTTAAATGTAGTATTTTCTCTTAAATTATGATTCCAGTTAATCTGTTTATCACCTTGTATTAGCATTTTATATGATCTTATCTCTTTCCTAAAATGTAATATCAATATTTCTAAGTTTAGCTCATTAAAATTTTATTTTCTTTGGATTCAGATTAATGAGCATATTTTCTTTCTTGTTTTTAAATTTAGCATCACCTTATACATTTACCTTCTTTGTGTATAAGAGAATTCTTAAGTTTTACTCTCTAAGCAAACTTCTATTATATAAGTGTGTCAACAAAAACAGTCTCCACATCATCCATTAGATCATATAGCTTACTAATTTAATAATTGAAAGTCTGTACCCTTTTACCAAACTCTCCCTGTTTCCACTATCTTCAAGCTCCACACAATCATTTTTCTATCCTTCGTTCCTATGAATTTCATTTATTTTTGTCAATTCCACATATAACTGACACAATGCAGTATTTGTCTATGACTTTAGCATAATGCCCTCAAGATTCATTCATGTTGTCACAAATGACAGGATTTTCTTTTCAGTTCAATTCAGTTCAGTTGCTCAGTCATGTCTGACTCTTTGTGACCCCAAGGACTTCAGCATGCCAGGCCTCCCTGTCCACCATCAACTCCTGGAATTTATTCAAACTAAATAGAGTCTATTGAGTCTGTGATGCCATCCAAACATCGCATCCTCTGTTGTCCCCTTCTCTTCCCACTTTCAACACTTCCCAGCATCAGGGTCTTTTCCAGTGAGTCAGTTCTTTGTATCTGGTGGCCAAAGTATTGGAGTTTCAGCTTCAACAGCAGTCCTTCCAATGAATATTCAAGACTGACTTCCTTTAGGATGGACTGGTTGGATCTCCTTGTAGTCCAAGGGACTCTCAAGAGTCTTCTCCAACACCACAGTTCAAAAGCATCAATTGTTTGATGTTCAGCTTTCTTTATAGTCAAGCTCTCACATCTATACATGACTACTGGAGAAACCACAGCTTTGACTAGACAGAACTTTGTTGGAAAAGTAATGCTTCTGCTTTTGAATATGCTGTCTAGGATGCTCATAACTTTTCTTCCAAGGAGCAAGTGTCTTTTAATTTCATGGCTGCACTCATCATCTGCAATGATTTTGGAGCCCCCCAAAATAGAGTCTGTCACTGTTTCCATTATTTCCCTATCTATTTGCCATGAAGTGATGGGAGCGGATGCCATGTTCTTAGTTTTCTGAATGTTGAGCTTTAAGCCAACTTTTTCACTCCCCTCTTTCACTTTCATCAAGAGGCTCTTTAGTTCTTCACTTCTGCCATAAGGGTGGTGTCATCTGCATGTCTGAGGTTACTGATATTTCTCCTGGCAATCTTGATTCTAGCTTGTGATTCATCGAGCCCAGCATTGCTTATAATGTACTCTGCATATAAGTTAAATAAGCAGGGTCACAATATACAGCCTTGACATACTCCTTTCCTGACTTGGAACCAGTCTGTTGTTCCATGTCCAGTTCTAACTGTTGCTTCCTGACCTAAATACAGATTTCTTAGGAGGCAGGTAAGGTGGCCTGGTATGCCCATCTCTTGAAGAATTTTCCACAGTTTTTGGTGATCCACACAGTCAAAGTCTTTGGCACAGTCAATAAAGCAGAAGTAGATGTTTTCTCTGGAACTCTCTTGCTTTTTTGATGAATCAACGGATGGTGGCAATTTGATCTCTGGTTCTTCTCCCTTTTCTAATTCCAGCTTGAACATCTGGAAGTTCACATTTCCCATACTGTTGAAGCCTGGCTTAGAGAAATTTGAGTATTTCTTTGCTAATGTGTGAGATGAATGCAATTGTGCTGTATTTTGGCATTCTTTGGCATTGCCTTTCTTTGAGACTGGAATGAAAACTGACCGTTTCTAGTCCCGGGGCCACTGCCAAGTTTTCTAAATTTGTTAGCATATTGAGTGCAGCACTTTCACAGCATCATCTTTTAGGATTTGAAATAGCTCAACTGTAATTCCATCACCTCTGTTAACTTTGTTCATAGTGATGGTTCTTGACTTCACATTCCAGGATGCCTGGCTCTAGGTGAGTGATCATACCATCATGATTATCTGGGTCATGAAGATGTTTTTTGTATTTCCTTTTCAAAGACTGAATAATGTTCCACTGCATATGCATGTGTTTGTATATAATACATACATATATATAATATATAATCATATATCTATATATGTATCACATTTCTATATCAATTTTTCAGTCAATGGACACTTTGCTTCTATACCTTGTCTATTATTAATATTACTGATGTGAGCATGTGAGTAACTATCAGGTATTAATAGATTAACAAAAAAAGTATGTTTGGCTATTTAAAGCTCTGGTGTCTGAGAATCTGATCACAGGTATAATTATACATGTGGGCCTTCTTTTTCCTACAGAGAAATCTCTATTCTATTTTTTCAACCTGCACTCTTTACCCCAACCAGCTATCTTGTAAAAACATAACTGTATTAACTACCTATTGCTGGATCATAAATTACCCAAAACAAATATTTATTATAACATATAGTTTCTAAATTTCAAGAATCTAGGAATAGCTTACCTTGGTGGTTCAGGGTCTCTCATGAAGTATCAGTTATATTGTAAGTGCTTGCTCTTGCCATGAATCTGTTCAAGCTGGAGATTTCTCTCCCAAGATAACCCACTTGGCTCTTGGTGAGAAGTTTAAATTCCTTGTCTTTATATAATTTATAATCATTTCTATACAGCTTCTCATGACATGGCTTCCTTTTCTCTGAGAGACACAAGAGAGAGCATGTGTGCTGAAAAAGTCATGCTTTTTTTTATAGTTACAGATTCTCCAAAGTGAGAATGTTTGTTTGTTTGTTTGTTTAGTAATTATTGAAGAAAAACAAGAGCTGAAGAGTAGTTAGAGGTACAAGTAGATTTTATTCAGGACTAGTAAAACAGGGGAAATAAATTTCAGTATCCATTCAGTAAACTAGGTTCAGTTTCTAATACAGCATGGGCAAGTAGGAATTTATAGCCAACAAAGAGAATGGAGTCATTGAATGAAAAACTGCTAAAAGAAAACATCAAAGATACAGATGTTCAGTTCAAACTGACCTAACAGGATTCTTGGTAAAGACATGCCAGGGTAATCAGATATCACTTGGGAGATGGTGAAAGATGAAGATCCTGATTGGATATTGTGTATGATCAGGTATGGAGGGTAGGGTTCCTGCTAAATCGACAAAGTAAGGCTATTGCTAGAACTAGATTTTATAAGGCAGTATGCACTGTCGCCTAAGAGAAGTTGCAGAAGCCTCACTATAATTTGGTCAAGTGAAGAACCTTAGTCATAACCTAATCCTGAACTCATGTATGGATGTGAGAGTTGGACTGTGAAGAAAGCTGAGCGCCCAAAAATTGATGCTTTTGAACTGTGGTGGTGGAGAAGACTCTTGAGAGTCCCTTGGACTGCAAGGAGATCCAAACAGTCCATCCTAAAGGAGATCAGTCCTGGGTGTTCATTGGAAGGACTGATGCTGAAGCTGAAACTCCAATACTTTGGCCACCTCAAGCGAAGAGTTGACTCACTGTAAAAGACCCTGATTCTGGGAGGGATTGGGAGCAGGAGGAGAAGGGGACAACAGAGGATGAAATGGTTGGATGGCATCACCAGCTCGATGGACATGAATTTTAGTAAACTCCGGGAGTTGGTGATTGACAGAGAGGCATGGCGTGCTGCGATTCATGGGGTTGCAAAGAGCCAGACACAACTGAGCGACTGAACTGAACTCAACTGAATCCTGAACTCATATTTCAATACGGCTGCCATATGTTATTGGTCCACATAGACCAACCCTACAATGTGAGAAGTGGTTGCAAAAGATGGTAAATATCAGGAATCATCTTCACATTTGGGGGATTTTTCTGTTTGTTTTGGGATTCTTAGAAATGGGATTCAAAAGTTAAACTGAGATGTTATTTTTAGTTACTCTTCCTATAAGAAACATGGGCTTTATTTCTCCAGTACTTATATAAAATATTCATATTTCTTTTTATCCTATATTACAGCTAAAAGTCTTACTCACTTTCTTTCAATCTTCTTTTTTTTTAAAATAAATGTCTTTAAGGATATAAGTTTATATCAAATCCTATTTCACCACCAACACACATTTTTTGTTGTTCAATTCAATAAATTTTGTTGTGAATACATCTTTTCATAGAGGAGACAGTTAAGATTTTTTTTCCTCTTATAATTTATTTCAAAGTTAATATCAGTAATATCTGACTTGTGGGAGAGAAAAGGGAGAGCATTTATTTGCGTCTGAAGTGTAAATTATGATGGGGCATGAACAACTGAAATCTGTGAGGGAAAACTGAAAGTGAAAGTCGCTCAGTGTCTGACTCTTTGTAACACCATGGACTATATAGTTCATGGAATTCTCCAGGCCAGAATACTGGAGTGGGTAGCTCTTCCCTTCTCCAGGGAATCTTCCCAACCCAGGGATCAAACCCAGGTCTTCCACATTACAGGCAGATTCTTTATCAACTGAGTCACAAGGGAAGCCTGAGGTAAAGCTGGGACTTGTATTATTCTCTGATCCTCTATGGATCTTCAAAATAACAATGTGTCATGGAAGTTGGTGCCCTTTTTTACCTAACCCAGGAGTTGGAGAAGGGGCTTATGGACCAACATCTACCATGCAAATGGAAAATGCTGGCCCAGGATTCAGAAACCTGGATCTGAAGTTGCTGAGAACTAGTGAGACAGTGGTGAATCAGTGACAGCATAGGTGAACTGTAAGAGCAGCTGATTCTCTGTGCCCAGTTTCTAAGCATAAAAGGATATGTCTGCTGCTTCTTAGCTACTTGACTTATTTCCTGCAAACTGTGTGCAAAATGTTTCCAGTGACTGAAACTAACCTACAACTATTTGCTCTTTTGGGAAATATAATTGTACCTTAGTTAAATTAATATACCACAATCTATTGAGGATTATCTATTATCAGTTTTGCATCCATATACACCATTTAACCATGCTCAAATTCAAACTAAGGCAATAACTTAATGCACCCTTTCTAGCACATTTGAAAACATGTCAATCAGAGGTATACCCTCAAAAAAGGATTTCTATAGAAATGTACTCTTGCTGATTCACATTCCTTTTTTTAATAGTCTCAGTAAATACTTTATTGACATACACAATTAACTGCTGTTAAGATACATTTATGTCAGATGACATAGGATTGAGAAATGGAAAGAAAAGATCACAAAGTATATTTACAAATAAACTCATATCAAGATAAGAAATAGATTACTATTAACAATTTTAGTCCTCGACTCTGTAACTAGTATGGTCATTGCTGGTATGTATGACTACTTTCTTTCACTACCCATTTCATATTCTCTTCGGCAAAAAAAAGAAAAGAAAAGAAAAATATTGTCAGATATTCATCGTTTTTTGCCTGATAGAGTGACTCAGACTTCAAATCTGCAAATATTTCAAGTGCAAGTAAAATTAAAGGTTACAGTTTGAGAGTACCTGATTCACAACTTCTTTCCACTGTATCTAGTAAGTCAGGCTTGTAAACTCAGGGTGTACACTATCTTCTGAGAGAACTCAGTAAATTATGAAAACAATGAGAACAACAATATGCCTTTTTTTTTTTTTTTTTTTTTCATCGCAAATGTCATTTTCACATAAAGTGTTGCCTGATTCAGATAAAGTATATTGTTCAGGACTTCCCCGGTCCAGGGGTTAAGAACCCACCTGCCAAAGCAGTGGACCCAGGTTAGATTCTGGTCTGGGAAGATACAGTATGCTGTGGGGCGCTAAGCCCGTGTCCCAAAACTACTGAGCCTGCCCTCTAGAGGCCGTGATCCGCAACTACTGAAGTCTGAGCACTCTGAAGCTCATGGTCTGCAAAGAGAAGCCGCCATAATGAGAAGCCCACACATCACAACTACAGAGTAGCCTCTGCTCACTGCAACTGTAGAGAAAGCCCATGTCCTACAATAAGACCCAATGAGGTCAAAAATAAATTGAATATATATATATATATGTATATATATATATATATATTTTTTTTTTTTTTAAGTGTATTGTTCATTTGTATGTCCTTTGACATGTAGAGGGCTTCCCTGGTAGCTCAGTTGGTAAAGAATCCACCTGCAATGCAGGAGACCCTGGTTTGATTCCTGGGTTGGAAAGATCCCCTGGAGAAGGGAGGGGCTACCTACTCCAATATTCTGGCCTAGAGAATTCGATTGACTGTATAGTCCATGGAGTCACAAACAGTCAGACACGACAGCAAATTTCTCTCACTCTCTCTGACATTTAGAAAGTATAGCACAATCTTGGCATTTCTTTTATATTCCTACTGACTGGGGATATAAATCCCCATGCAAGTTGTCTTCTGCCATTTGAGCATAAGCAAGGGCAAAGTAAGATCTGTTATCCCACATTTCCGGGGACATGTTACTTGATGTCTTTAAAATTTCACTTCTAAATATCAGTCTCCTTTCAACAGTCAAATTTATGTCTTACAAGAATTTTATTTTTTTATTTTTTTAATTTTTTTGCAGGAATTTTAAATTTAATGTCATAGTTGTTTTCAAATCATTGAAACTGAATTTTGTATAAAAATTTTGTATAAACAAATTGTCAACCAAAAATAAAGTAGTTTGCAAACATGAAAAGAATTTATTTGGGGCTGTCAGCATTACAGTTCCATAGACACAGACTCTGTTAAAGTCAAGAGTGTTGCAGAGAAAGGGAAGTCAGGGGCTTATAAAGCCAGAGTCAAGAGGTTGTTAAAAAGTTGTCAGACAAGCGTTTTGATCGACTTTGGAACAGTCAGAAAATCTTTGTCCCTAAGGAATAAGGGGCTGCTTTAGGTTAGGGGTTCAGTAAGTAGATAGTATCAGGAGTTTCTGGTAGATGTTCTGAATGACTTCATCAAATCAAAAGGTTAGATTCCATCCAGGCTGAGACAGGTGTAAGTTATACTTCCTCAATAGCCTCTTGGCTCCATCTTAGAGGGCTCTCTTAGCAATACTGACTGCATTTTGATTTTCCTTTCACAAAATCTATGTCTGAAGTGCCAAAGAAGTTAAAGGAGGAGGGAAGTCATAGGATTGAAAGATTCAGGACTGGCATTTTTCTCCAACAAATAAATGACACAGCTCCATTATTTCTGGTAAGCATTGCTAGTATTAAAAAGACTGCTCTGTATCAAAAATTTGCCTTTGTTGGTAATCTGTTTTTCCTCTTCCTATAGTCCTTAAGGTTTTTCTTTACCCTTGATGTTTCATAATCATTGTGGTTTATTTGACATAGATGTATTTTAAAATTTATTGTTCTTGGTTTTTGGCCTGTGCTGTTTTATCCTGAGGAATCCTTGGGAAATCTAAGTAATGACTTCTTTGACTCCACCAACGTTTTTTATCATTCCTTTCAAAATTTTTAACTTATGTTGTGATCTGTCAATATAGTTTAAAATACCTGTAACAAAGATGCAATTTTTGTTTTGTTTTGTTTTGTTTTGTCCTGCGGACTAGTCTGTTGAACTGAAATATTTTTAGTGTCTTTTAACTTGTAAGAACCAAACCTTGACCATCATCATCAGCCTCAAAACCCAAAGTACAACCACTTTTGGTCACCTTGTTTTCAGTGTTATTTGAGTTTCTTTTTAATTTTCTAGTCAAAGGAAACAGTTACCTTCTTTTTCAGATATTCTACAACTTTTTCCACTTTTTTTTTTTTTTTAATTGTTATATGTTGGGAACAGAGAGAATGTACCAGAAAGTGATCTTATGCTGCCATCTGAGCCATAGCTCCATTAAATCATCTTATAATCCTGCATTTATTAGTTTCTTCCCTTTAAAACTCATTTCTTATTTTTTTTTTTGCATTTCTCACTTTTTATTTTCCATTTTTCTTTCCTTTAAAAACCTCTCATTAAAATATAAATGTTCACTGACATAGTTTAAGCTTACATTTGTGCATATTTCCCATGCTGATGCATTTTCTATATATTTATGTAACAAAATTCTTTACATGTAATTGTTATGATTAATATGCATTACATTTAATGATATGCCTGATGATGCATAGTTCTCCTTGTTTAGAGTAGAAATGAAGGTAGAGAATGTTTAAGAAAAATTATACAAGTTTTAAATGTTTGGAGTAATAAACATTTTGTATGAAAGGAGCACAAAGAACAGTGCAAATCATAAATATTAAAAAAGAGCGCAGGATCCCATGTCAAATCCTAAGGATATCCTCTCAGAGGAGTCAAACCCAGAGTAAAAAATAAAAAAACATCAAAGAGAATGCTTTCTTGAACAATTTACTAGCTAATGACAGAATTGTATAAACATAAATGTGAAAAGAATCAAAAATAGAGTGAAGAAGTAGAGCAAACAGAGAAGCCTGTGGAAAATTAATTCCCAGGACTAGAATGTTCAAACACGATAATAGTATTAGGCAGGCAAAGAGAAATATGTGTCATCCTGGACAAGAAAAGAAATATGCAAATTTAATCTTCACTCAGGAGTCTGCATGTTAACAAGCTCAGCCTAGCAACTAATCAGTCTCTGATATCCCAATACCTTGTCTCCTGCTGTAGTAGAAATGACCTACATCACAATGTTTTACTGACATATACATATGTAAATAGAAACATTTAGGGCAATTGTTTCAGTACGCTTTTTTTTTTCTTTAAGATATAAGAATGCTAAATATTGGCTAACAAGAGGTTTAGTTTCCAATTCTTTTTGTTTGCCCTTGAGAATTTAACAGTTTCCCTTTCTAAACTTCTGCATTTTTCTCCCACATAAATGAGAGAAAAAACAAAACAATAAAGTCTTCTCTAGGAGATTTATCTGTCCACAGGGAGAAGTGTAAAAATTAATAAACAAAAACCTCAGTTAAAATAGTTTAGAGAACAGAGTGGGAAGCTCACATGCCCAACAATGAAAGCAGAGCTCAATAGGAAGAAGGAAAACTTCCTCTTTTTGCCTGGCAAGAGCTCAGCCAAGGAAAGATTATCACAACTCAGCCAATGAAGAGCCATTATACTTCAAACTCTGAATTCTTGCAGGAGACCCTTTATTCTCTCTAACCTCACAACTTCTCTTCCTTCTATAAAAGAGCTCTTTTCCTCTTGCTGTGCAAGGACTTAACTTCTGACATCCTGTGACTGCTGATCCCAAATTGCAATTTTTTGCTGATCTTGAATAAAGCCATTCTTTGCTGGAGAAATAACTAACATCCTACTTGTTTAAGGTCAACAGAAGTAAAAACAAACAGGAATCAATTTAGTCACAAATCATGTCAACTCAGATGGAAGATAAAAATTGTTGTTGGTGTTCAGTTGGTAAGCTGTGGCCAAATATGTGGCCACATGGATGCATCACACCAGGCTTCCCTGTCTTTTACTGTCTCCCAGAAATTGCTCAAACTCACATCCATTGAATTAATGATACCATCCAACCATCTCATCCTCTGTTGCCCCCTTCTCCTTCTGCTTTCAGTCTTTCCCAGCATCAGAGTCTTTTCCAGTGAGTCGTGTTTTCGCATCAAGTGGCCAAAGTATTGGAGCTTCAGCTTTAACATCAGTCCTTCTAAGGAATATTCAAGGTTGATTTCCTTTATGATTGACAGGTTGGATCTCCTTGCAGTTCAAGAGACTCTCAAGAGTCTTCTCCAGAACCACAGTTCAAGAAGCATCAATTTGTTGTTATTCAGCTTTCCTTATTTTCCAACTCTCACATCCATACAGGACTACTGGAAAAATATTAGCTTTAAATATAAGGACCTTTGTTGGAAAAGTGGTGTCTCTGTTTTTTGATATGCTATTTAGATTTTTCAATAGCTTTTCTTCCAAGGAACACGCATCTTTAATTTTGAGGCTAGTCACTCATCCACAGTAATTTTGGAGCCCAAGGAAATAAAATCTGTCATTGTTTGTACTTTTTCCCCATCTATATGGCATGAAGTGATGGGACCAGATTACTTTGAGTTTTATCTCAGCTTTTTCACTCTCCTCTTTCACCCTCATCAAGAGACTCTGATGGAAGATAAAAATTAGCATCTTTTTTTATATAAAAATGTACTCTAAATTTTCATGGAAATAAATAATTGATATGAAGATTAAATTATTTAACTTGACAAGGACATATTGAGTACCTAGTTTGTGCCATATATTTGGGATAAAAGAGTGTGCAAAACAAGCATAGATGACTCTGGGAAGTTCATATTTTGATAGAAGACAATTTAACAATACAAAAATTACTATATGTTAGGTTCATGGTATGTTACAAGATGGTAAGTGCTATGAAAAAATAATCAAATAGAACAGGGAAGACATATTGGCAATGCTTTACTGAGAAGATGGCATTTACCCAAATATTTGAAAAGATGAAGGTGTTGGATACAAGAATACTTGAGAGGTAAGGGTCCCAGGGAGACAAAAACTCTGTTAAAGAACTGAATTCAATCTTAAGTGTTCTCACCACAAAAAATTAAATAGTAATTATATGATGTGATGAAGGTATTAATCTTAAAATGGCAATTATTTTGCAGTTTATATATGTATGAAGCCAATATGTACTTTTTAGACTTAAGTGACATTATGCCACTTATGGGCTTCCCAGGTAATGCTAGTGGTAAAGAACCAATATAGGTAAATGCAAGAGATGCAGATTTGATTCATGGATCAGGAAGATCCCCTGGAGTATGAAAGAGCAACCCACTCCAATATTCTTGCCTGGTGGGCTACAGGCCAGGCTCCTCTGTCCAAGGTGTTACACAGAGCCAGACATGACTGAGTACACACACACACACATGCATGCCAATTATATCTTAAGAAAGTTGGGAAAAACTTCAATTCAATAATATAGTGGGGAAAATAAAAGGTCAGTGAGAAATGAAATCTGCAATATAGTGGGCTTGATATCATTTGGGTAGGGTTTCTTGATCTCCACACTGTTGGACTGGATAATCCTCCATTGCAAGGAGGTTGTCCTGTACAGTCTAAGGTATTTAGAATATTCCTGGTCTCTACCCACAAGTGCCAGCAGAATATAGGTTGAAAGTATGTTATAGGACAGTAACATAAATGTGTGGATACCAGTTAGGAGGTTAGTGCAATGCTCCGTCCAGGCAGGGTATGAGGGCAGAGACTGCCAAGTTCTAAGCAGTGGAGTGGTGAAGATGGATGGAGCCAACATGGTTTCCTGGTAGTTTGGATGTGGGTTATAGATAAACAAATTAACAAGTCAAGACTGATGCCAATATTTTTGACCTAGTAACTGGAAGGGTAGAAATAACATCAACTATGATGGGAAAAGGGTAGAAATAACATCAAGTATGATTACATCCAGCCCCATCAGTTCATAGCAAACAGATGGGGAAACAATGGAAACAGTGACAGACTTCATTTTCTTGGGCTCCAAAATCACTGCAGATGGTGACTGCAGCCTTGAAATTAAAAGATGGTCACTCCTTGGGGAAAAAAGCTGTGACAAACCAAGACAGCATATTAAAAAGCAGTGACATTACTTTTCTGACAAAGTTCCATCTAGGTCAAAACTATGGTTTTTCCAGTTGTCATGTATGGATGTAAGAGTTGGATCGTAAAGAAAACTGAGTGCCAAAGAATTGATGCTTTTGAACTGTGGTACTGGAGAAGACTCCTGAGAGTCCCTTGGACTGCAAGGAGATCACACCAGTCAGTCGTAAAGAAAATCAGTCCTGAATATTCATTGAAAGGACTAAGGCTAAAGCTGAAGCTACAATATTTTGGCCACCTGATGCAAAGAACTGACTCATTAGAAAAGACCCTGAATCTTGGTAAGACCGAAGACAGAAGGAAAAGTGGATTGCAGAGGATGATATGGTTCGCTGGCATCACCAACTCAACTGGCATGAGTTTGAGGAAGCTCCGGGAGTTGCTGATGGACGCAGAAGCCTGCCGTGCTGCAGTCCATGGGGTCGCAGAATCAGACACCGCTGAGCGACTGAACTGACTGATGATGAGCAAATAATAAAATAAAAAGTACCATTGAGGCATTTTAATAATTCAACTATTTTTTACACAAACTTTAGTCAGCACCGTATATATCTAAGGTTAGGATCTCCTGCAATTTTAAGATATTGCAGATATGTTAAGTCATTTGAAATTACAATAAATATCCATTTTTAACTTTTTTGTTCACTTGAAGCTCACATCTCCATTGTTCTGTATTATGAAAAAATATATGCCAGTATCCTTAACAAAATGAAAGTAATCTCCCTTTACATAATTTTATTCATATTAAATTCTTTATTTCAACACTTCATAATAAATAGTTTGCTAATAAAATAGCATTTTGTTCAAGCCTAAAAGTAATCATTCAGTAAATTGGACATATGTACAAAATCAGCCAAGCAAACCTCTTAGTGGAACCAGAAAATCTTCTGTAAATATTCTTTAACCAAGCTTTGCCACTTATGATACTTACAGAAAAATATTTCTTGTGAAGTCCACATTACATAATTTTTCTTTCTAGTAAAAAACTTCTCTCTCAAATACTAATTTTCTATTATTATCTGCATTTCACTGTCACGTATTGTAAAAAGGGTATTTTGCTTAGAATCTTGTTTTCTCACTCTGGTTATTTACTCACTAACTCAGCTGTTTGTGAAAGATTATTAGGTTATATCTAAAAGAAAAAAGTAACTTCTTATCAGATCAATTTTGAAACACTGTATTGAAAGGCAAATTTCATAAGACTTCTGTATCTCAGAGCTTCCCAAAGCCTTGTACATGTCCTTGTATGTGTTGATGCATATAAGGAATCACCTGATAAGTTATGTAGATTATAACTTTTCCCAAACCAGTTTGAATTTTTTTCTTTTTATCATATGTGTAATATTTTATGGGTCTTTCTGAAAAATACACTTTGAAAAGACTATCTTCATAACCAACAAATATACTGCAAATTCCAACTTAGAAAATTGAAATATTCATGTTTTCATACTATTTGTCCTTTTGAGAAAAATATTGTCCTTCTTAAAATCCTTACTCTTTGCTCCTGAGTCCTCTACTTTTGTTTTTCCTGATTTAATCATATCCTCACCAGTCAGTTTTCTGTACAGTTGAAACTGAAATATAGGAATTTTTGTAAAATTCAGTTTCCAGCACCTTTTTAAAAGGCTCTACATAATATATTTTTCCTTATCACCAACACATTTATTTGTTCTATATGTCTTGCCTCTAAGTCTGCAGTTTTATTCCAATTTCTTGATCTTTTGACTTTCATGAATTTTGGCCTGTTTATCTAATGTCTCCCATCTCTATAAGCAAATTGCAAAGTCCCAAATTGTGTTGTTTTCTAATCCTTCTCCAAATCTTCCCTTCTACTGTCTCTATCATTAACCATCAAAATACTTTGTCTCTCAAGCTAAAAATAGTAGAAATAGTTTTAGTTTCTCTCTTTGTTTATACATAATATTGAACTGGGCTCAAATTTTGCTGGTTTTAACATTAGTGTCCCTTAAAATGTTTATTTCTAGTGCGATCTTATTGCTGCCCTACTTCCTCTAAACATCATTTCATGACTATTAACAGACTTTTAGCTAGATTTTATGCTTCGAGCTTTTTCTGAATAAATCATTCTAGTGATGTCATGTCAAGTGCATTCCCCACTGTTACCTGCTGAGTTTTGCACACTTTTCTCTAAATCTCTACTTACTGAAAGTGATCTAAGTATTTCAAAATCATTACTTCCTTTCATGAATTCTCTTTTATCTTTCCATTCAAAATAAAACACTTTCTTTTTGAGCCATCTAAATTACTTTGTATTTCTACTAAGAAGAAATTTCGACTGCTGTTCTCATCATTCTACTCATTGTAGGAAAACTAGCTGTTCACATTTCTGTCTATCTTTTTAGACTGTAAGCAATTTAGTGCTATGAAAATACTTGGATTTCAGGATAACACACACACTCTCTGTGTGACTTCTGAAATTAAAAAAAGAAAAATTGAGCCTTTGTTTCTTTATTTTTAAAGGGATAGTTTTTCCCTTAGTTTAAATAATGTAGAAAATAATTAATAACAGAGTGCTATAGTCCACTGTATTTAAATTTCCTGAACATCTCCAGGCTCCTTTACACATATTCTTCAGAATCCTTACAAATATCAGCCACATGATAAGTCATTAAGAAGTACTGTTGAGCAAAAGAATGCAGCTACATTTCCTTTATATTTTCTTTCCTTGAGAATGGAGATCAATATTTATTCTGTATGACTGTCAGTGTTCTTTTCAGCACAAAGTCCTATGATGAAAGACACTCATTGTCAGTTAAGCCATAAATAAAACTTTTGACAACACAAGCAACGCATTCATTTGACTTTTCTAATCACTTCTTTCAATATAACTTTCTTATTTTATATAAAATCATTTTTAAGAAGTCTGTTCATAGCTCTAAGGCCAGATAACAATCATTAGCATTTATTGACCTTTTGCAGTAGTAATTTAATCTTTGGGGGAACAAAGTTGATTAATCACAGCTTGACATATTGAAATTTGACATAATTCTTTCCCAAATGTGCTTAGAGGGCAGCAAGTTCGAGGGCATTCAGTGTGATAACTAAGGCACATATTGCAAATAAAATGTACTCAGAAACTCTTCCAGAAATGTAAGGTTTACCCATTTAGGTAAAGTCTGTAAATCTTAGAACAGTCTTGCAGGTGTATTAGGAATTGAGCACATGCTTTACTCACACTTTTATCCAGAAAATCCACAAAAAATATGGTTAATAATTTAAAAGAAAGAAGGATGAACATATAATAATAATGAAAATCCAAAAGACATTATCATTGACAGATTTTTAAATATGGCCAACACTGAAGCCATTCTCATACACCAAATATTCAATATCATCTCCTAAAACACAGACTATGAAACACTAAGAACTGTATATTTCTGATTCCATTAGAGAATCTGTAAAATTATATCAATAGGATGTACTCATGATGAATTTCAATTTGGAATTGAGATAAATGGGGAAAAAGAGACGGTGCTGGAGGTAGAAGATTGTGCCGGAAGTGGTAGGTTTCTTAGAGCTTTCCAAATCAGCAGAAAACTCTGTCATTTTAGCAGAAAGGTCAAAGATCTGAAACTGGCATTTGTAGTAGGACTCTCCTAATTTGGTAGGCTGACTCTTAATTCCACAGTTTCTGAATGTGACAGTTCAGTTCAGTTGCTCAGTCTTGTCTGACTCTTTGCAACTCCATGAACCACAGCACACCAGGCCTCCCTGTTCATCACCAACTCCAGGAATCCACCCAAACCCATGTCCATCAAGTTGGTGATGCCATCCCCTTCTCCTCCTGCCCTCAATCTTTCCCAGCATCAGGGTCTTTTCAAATGAGCCAGCTCTTCGCCTCAGGTGGCCAAAGTATTGGAGTTTCAGCTTCAACATCAGTCCCTCCAATGAACACCCAGGACTGATCTCCTTTAGTATGGACTGGTGCAGGGAGCTGGCCTGAATGTACAGGCCCCTTACGGCCCTACAAGAGAACAAAGGGTGGTCTCTCTTTGTCCTGCCACCACTTCTTGTTAAAGTATAGACTGGCATTTATCTCCTTCAGGGAAAAAACACCCTGGTGACCTTTTGCCTGTTTTTCTGGTGCTGATAAACTCATCATGCTTGAAACCTGTTTTCCATCTAGATGATGTTCTATTGTTGAAGCCTGTTTTCTATCTAATGTTCTATTGATCTTAATCATGTTGGGCTCTAGGGTAATTAGTGCTTTACTGATCTTGAGTATGGGAATTTAAAACATCTGTAGCTCTGCACGTGTGCAAACCCTCAATCTATTCTTAGTAACTCCTGTTAGCATATATATAGGCGTGGTTTTCTTCAATAAAGTTGGCAGAGTCAGATGCAAGCAGACTCCGTCCCTCTCAACCCCATCTTTCTGAGTCTTGTTTTCCTAGGTACTCTGGTATTGCGTTCCCGACCAGTTCGTTTGCCGGCAGGCTCCAGCAGACTGGTTGGATCTTCTTTCAGTCTAAGGGACTCTCAAGAGTCTTCTCCAACACCACAGTTCAAAAGCATCAATTCTTTGGCGCTCAGTTTTCTTTATAGTCCAACTCTCACATCCATAGATGACCACTGGAAAAACCATAGCCTTGACTAGACAGACCTTTGTTGGTAAAGTAATGTCTCTGCTTTTTAATATGTCATCTAGGTTGGTCATAACTTTCCTTCCAAGGAGCAAGCGTCTTTTAATTTCATGGCTGCAATCACCATCTGCAGTGATTTTGGAGCCCAGAAAAGTAAAGTCAGCCACTGTGTCCACTGTTTTCCCATTTATTTGCCATGAAGTGATGGAACTGGATGCCATGATCTTAGTTTTCTGAATGTTGAGCTTTAAGCCAACATTTTCACTCTCTTTCTTTCACTTTCATCAAGAGGCTTTGTAGTTCTTCACTTTCTGCCAAAAGCGTGGTGAGTTTCTAGAGAAAGCCCATTTCAGTGGCAACTTTAGAAATCAGAAATTCAGTCTAGAGCAAGTTTCTTCAAGAACTCGAATGATTCACTAAATTATTTAACATTATATTAGAAATTTCCTTTCTTATGCTAATTGAAGTGGATTTTGTTCTCACCTGTATCCTGACCAATAGAAAATTGTGTCATGGATATCTTTAACAGCATTCAGCATGAGGGAAATCTAGGTTTCATAATTTAAACTGTGAGGTTGAAGAGATTCAAGCATGCATTCACTGGGATATAAGATATTGGCTATTCCTATTATACAGTGATAAAACAATTAAGTCATTAACTTTAGCAGGGCAAATGAAATTCCTACTGAAGACAAGGGCTTTGGCAGATATGGAAACTGCTGTGACAAAATCTTAGGGTGAAAATAAAGCTTATCCCACAAGTTGTTGAATTATTTTTCTGTTCAGTTTCACTTGGCCACTCATTTGAAAGTTAATTGGTAAAGGTTGAATTACCTCATGATGTGCAGCAGTACATTCAGAGGAATCAAATAACACTAAATATCACAATCCTCTCAAAGCCTTTGGGCCTACCCTGTCAGTGTAAGATGGCTCTCTGTCTTTGTTTTTAAAGGCTGTCCTTGGATTTCTCAATAACATCACTTAAGGACAAAGCTTCCAATATACTCCAAGGGATACTAATTGTCCTTATTTCCCAGTTCCATCATTTCTTATTGCTGCCAAACTTCAAACTTCAACTTGGTGAGCAGGAAAATATCTGATGAGAAAAGTTTAACATAGTGAATAAAGCAAGATTTTAAATGAATGGTAGTGATGTGAAATTCATTAAAAAAAAAAAAATGATGTTAGAGTTTCCTTATAGAAATGAGTTTGATTGCTGATATTGTGATGTTTGCAATTGCTTATTGTGAAAAAATAAAAGGGAACTCCAAAACTCCAAAACTTAAGAAGATATAAATGTTACAAAAATTAATTTTGTGTGACTGTTTAATTCTCAAAAGACATAGAGGAATATGTTATATATATATAATCAGTATCATTTTTAAACACCACAATAGTTGTTCCCTATGACAGGAATAAATATGGGAAATGTCTGAAATTAGTTAATTGATTTCCATGTAGATGATGGAATACTAAAATGTAAGAGGCAAAGCAACCTGACTTAACAGCTATAGGAAAGGTAGACATGCATATCCTAATAGGCAAGTTTATAAGTAGGATGGTTGTCATGTAACTGAGCAGGACGCTATGAGGCCTTTCCCTCACCTCATGTCCTCCACTTGCTTCTTGTCCATCGATAAACTTTGGCCTCTTAGGCTTTCCCCAGTTCCAAAGACTAAATTCAATTCAGAGAAGAGAGAAAATATAGAAAGAAAGGAGAAGAGTCAACTAAAACAAAATAATAATGGTTTAACTATTAAAATCAAGGAGCTCTTCCTCAAGGACTATAGATAATATTCTGAGCTATGCCCTTTGAGCTGTTTTGCAGAAGCTAAATCCTCACCAGGTGGGGATAGTTAACTGTTTGCACCCATAAGCATGTAGACTGCAGACCAGTGGGGATCATAAGCTGGATGACCTTGACTCCCAATTACCCTACCACCAACCAATTTCAAGAATACTGTGAACTGATCACGAATGCCACAACCTACGTCCTTCACTCTGTCTTTAAAATCTTTTCCCTGAAAGTCTTTGGGGAGACCTTTCAAGCACTAGCTGTCTGGTCTCCTTGCTTGGTGCTCTACAATGAATGTTACACTTTCCTTCACCACAACGTGATGTCAGTAGATTAGCTTTACAGCACAGTGGAGAGGGGACCCAAGTTTAGTTCAGTAACAGTCTCATTGGTGGTAACTAATTGCCATTTCAAGGGTAGAAATAACAAGCTATCTAAGACCATACTTTTTTTTATCATAGTCAAAATATGAATCTAAGTCTATTTGAAAGTGGAACAGACATGAATAATCACAATGGAGAGTTATAAATTTTCATCCAATTCCCAGATCCAGTTAAGTTCAGAAAAGCAGTGTCAACTTGCTTGAAGGAAAGGCAAGCCAGCAGGGATTTAAACTTAAAGGAAAATTTTTGTGTTAATGTCTTAATTACATACTGAAAATCTTTCTCTTAGCCTTTTACACAAAAGAGTCTTAGCCCTTTACCTGTGTAAATATTCATTTAGGGGATAAACATTTCCAGTTATTTCACTGATTACTATAGACTGTTCCTGAGTTATTAGTCATCCCACATGGTCCAAAAGTAATCTATTAGTCAATGAGGATTTTGGAACTGAATCGATCCCAACATGGATTTTCCATATACATCAATCCAGCCAATGAGCATATTTCTAGATTCTGAATATAAAAAAATGGATATACTCAGCAGTTAGTAAAAATATCAGTTTGCTTGTGCTTAGTCTCTTAGTCATGTCCGACTCTTTGCAACCCACTGGATTGTAGTCTGTCAGGCTTCTCTGTCCATGGGATTTTTCAGGCAAGAATACTGGGGTAGTTGTCATTTCCTTCTCCAGGAGATGGTCCCAACCCAGGGATCAAATCCATGTCTCCTATGTCTCCTGCACTGCAGAAAGATTCTTTATCTGCTGAACCATCAGGCAAGCAAACACCACCTTGTCTCCTTGACCTTAAAAGCAAGAGTATTTATTGTATGATGGGAGAAGTGTAACCTCTGGAACCAAATTTCTTTAAGAAAATAGCAAAATGACAGCAATACCACATTACAGAGTGACAGGCACAAATAAGCATTGCTACTAAATTCTTAAAATGTATAGACAACATATTCACATTTAACTTATCTGATTGGTCTGTACAGGGGACAGATGTGTCTTGCAAAATGATGGTGGAGAAAATTAATGCATCCTCTGGCAAGAAACCATCCATCTGTTAAAACTCTTTCTAATGCTCTAAGAAATATCAGATGCAATTTGATTCAACCTATCAGAAAACAGAAATTTACATTCAATTTCCTGCTATTTCTGTTATCTCTCCTGTTAACCATTCTAATTAACCCACAGGTACCCTGATCATTTCACTACCCCACACCACAACATGTTGGTCTATGACATTTATAACACTGAGTCTGGTGGAAAGAAAGATGCAGAAACCCTGAATGACTTGATGAGATACATGTCTCCTAGAAGCTTAGAGATAAGCCTCATGAAAATTCAGGAGTCTGTCTCTTGAGTAGTTTCTAGGAGTCACAGCATGAATGGGTCATGATGACAGGATAGTCCTTCCAAAAGGAAATACAGATTATAGCTCCATTCTTCCACTTCTGCTAAAAGAGAGACACAATGCTCTTGGAATTATGGGGTCATGTTTCTTTTTTTTACTTTGCAAATAAGATGTACCATAGATGGTACACTGTTCGGACCCATTTTAATGAGTAAATTGAAAGACTACCGACTTTTATGAGAACCCAAAGCAAGATGAGGCAACGCATCTTGAAAAAGATTTACTTTAACAGTCACAGTAAGGATGGGACAAATAAAGTTAGAAGGCAAGCTGTAAGCATCACTAGTAGTGGTTAGACTGCAAAGTAAACACACAAAAGCACTCAAAATATAACTTAAATACTCTATATTTGTCTTGGAAAATAAATTGTAATTTCATTTTTACAAATTTAGAAAGGTGTATATCAAGAAAATAAAATAAAAAAGTTATATCAAATCATTATCACTGTAAACTTCATAGATTTGAACTAATAAACATTGGTAACAATTGAGAAATTAAAAAAAGCTTAAACAAAGAGAGAAATATAGTAGATCAAAATACAGTAGAGAAGCATCCACAAAACTTTAAAATCCTTCCTTAAAGAGTGGTATACAATGCTTATTTCTACATGTCGATTGATTTGGAACACTTATTGGTACTTGAATATGTAGACAACTTTCTTTAAGTTTTGTTCTTCTCTCACTTTATGTCTCTGCTTTACTCAGCCCATCTCCATGTGCAAAATGTACCTGTCACTCTGGGGAAGGTTTTCTTTTGGTTTCTCTATTGTCCTCGAGAGATAATTCAGAGCTGGGTTTGTACATAACATGCAAATTAGGGATGAATCATAAATTGTATAATGTACTAGTCAATGATTTTTTTTTTCACTACAAAGTCAGGGAAATTTACTATACAAGACTTGGGCAGAAGTGATTTCTTTTAATCAGGTAGGGAATAATCATCTAGTTACCCAGATTCTGAGTCATCACAATCCAGATTTTTGAAATGGGCCCTCTCTGCCAGATTGCTCAACATATCTTTCGAAGAAGACTTTCTCTAGATCATTCTTTCATCTTTTGGTTCACTATATTCTAGTCACACTTACTACTATCCTGCTGTGTAAATTTTTTCCACTTTAGTTATTCACAATAATTTGTGAGACAGACCCCAAAGAATAAATTTCTCAGTTTCACTGAAGGCATATCATTAAAGAAAATAATTCTGCCTTACACAAAGGTAGTAACATTTCAGTCTTTCTGACGAAAATGGCCCTGGCAGCAATTATTGAAGATAAAGCAAGGAAAATATTTCCTTCCATGCAGGGCATTCAGTTCTTTCTGTGATAAATACCCAACATATTACTTCTAATGTAACAAAGCAAAGAAATACAATTTTCTTTTCTTCACAAACAGTTTAAATATTCATGTCCTCCTACAAAGATATTTCAGTGTTGTTTTGGAAAATCTGAACAGAATTTTCCTAAAACCTTATGGAAAACATTTCTTTAGAAACTAAAGTGATATAGATTTTTCTGTTATAATGTGGTAGTAATTTGAGAAGTAGTTTTTGAAGGTTAAAATGTCTGTTTTTCTAATTGACTTTATTTACATTAACTGAAATATTTTTCTTTTTTTTTAAAACTGAGAGCATAAATCAGTGGTATAACTCTGTTGGACTTTTTTTTTTTTTATCAGATAAATGGCAAGTGAGAGAGGGACAAGAGACTTTATCCAGATAGTTCTTGTGAGAGCCTCTAAGTGTTTTCATACAAAAATGAAGGCCAAGTGGTTACAACAGTGGAAAGCAATTTGGAACAATGCTGGAACAAAACATAACATGCTACATATTGTTGGAGCAGAGTGCTTGCTGCTGTGACTCTTTGCGACCCCATAGACGGTAGCCCACTAGGCCCCTCTGTCCCTGGGATTCTCCAGCAAGAATACTGGAGTGAGTCGCCATTACCTTCTAGAAAGGATGCATGCATGCTAAGTCCCTGCAGTTGTGTCCGACTCTGTGAGACCCTATGGACAGCAGCCCTCCAGGCTCCACTGTCCACAGAATCCTCCAGGCAAGAATTCTGGAGTCGGTTGCCATTTCCTTCTCCCAGAGTGCTTCTTAAGAAATCACAAATAATACTTGTTAAATCTACTTAAAATTATGGGAAATAAAGGAATATAAATGACATAAAACTTTTTGTAAAACACAGTAGATTATATTTCATAAAATGGAATCACAGTATTGAAATACATTGCTTTTCTATTTTTCAGAAATACATTGTCTTTCTATTTTTGATATAAAATAAAACTAAGCCATAAACAAAACCATGAAGGAATTATGATGCCTTAACTCAGATATCTCAGATTATCAAATGTATCTAAGTATATGTGTGTATATATATATATGTGTCTGCAACCTTATATGTATGCTCATGAACACATATGTATTTATACATAAACACAAATACATAGACACACACACACATAAGTGCTTAATCATTTTATTTTGCTATACTGATTGGTGTGGCTGCTTAGACTTAGAATTTCAATAAATTAATTGCTTACACAGTTTTCTTGGCATAATTCCTGGCATTGATATTTTGAAGAAAGCTTTTTCGTCTTGTTTTTTTTTTTTTTTTTACCCCCATCATGAAAAGAATTTTTTATCCTGGTTTTAAATAGTTTATGGTTAAAAAAAAAAAAAAACTAAACTAAAATAATTAGTGCTAGGTTGTATAATCTTATTTCAGACAATGCACTAATCAAATCCTTTTGGAGCAAAGTGCTAATTAGTCTTTAACTTTGGGCAGAGAATGAAATATGAAATACCCATAAAGGGATTGTTAATAGATCTTTGAGACTTTGGAGAGTCCCGTGGGCTGCAAGGAGATCCAACCAGTCCATCCTAAAGATCAGACCTGGGTGTTCATTGGAAGGACTGATGCTGAAGCTGAAACTCCAATACTTTGGCTAACTCACTGGAAAAGACCGTGATGCTGGAAGGGATTGGGGGTAGGAGGAGAAGGGGATGACAGAGGATGAGATGGCTGGATGGCATCACCGACTTGATGGACATGAGTTTGAATAAACTCCGGGAGTTGGTGATGGACAGGGAGGCCTGGCATGCTGCGATTCATGGGGTCGCAAAGAGTCAGACACGACTGAGCGACTGAACTGAACTGATATAAAGTTTCTTAATATGTGCATCATTATCACTTCTAAATCACTTTTCTATAATTGTAATCAGTATGCCTCAATTTATTATTAATAAAGTTCCATAAGGTATTAAAACTGTTTAACATATAGTCTGTTTTGTATATGAAAACAAGTTCTTTAATATTTGGAAGTAAATATTATGCTTCCATTTTTACAAAAGAAAAAAAATATGCTTTCATTTTCTTCTCTCCCTACCATTCTTACAGACTTAGGGGGTGATAAAAAGAATTTGAAATCCCTCTACGGGCTTCCCCAGTGGTCCAGTGGTTAAGAATCTACCTTGCAATGAAACGGTCTGGAAGACCCCACATGCCATGATGCAACTAAACCTGTGTCCCACAACTACTGAGCCTGTGCTCTCGAGCCCATGAGCCACAACTACTGAGCCCACGTGCTGCAACGATTGAAGCCATGCAGCTAGAGTCTGGGCTCTGCCAGAAGACACTGGCCACTGCGATGAGAAGCCCACTCGATGAGAAGCACACGCATGTACCTAGAGAGCAGCCCTCACTTCCCACAATTAAAAAAAGCCCATGTGCAGCAACCAAGACAACAGCCAAAAAATAAAAATAAATAAATCTTAAAAAAAAAAAAAATCTAATGGTGTTAATACCCCAAGAGGGCATCCACTGTGAAAGAGAACTAGACAACCAGACATAATAAAGTGTTCAGCTGATGGTAGCCATCTCCTGTTATTGGATATCTGAGCATAGAAAGCACAAGAATTAAATAATTGGGGGGGGGGGGTGCAGGAAAGGCAGCCATGCAATGGTCCACATATTTGTAGACATAGCAGCATAAATTCCCATTTACCAAACTTTGTAAAGCTATCACCTCTTTTGATATCCAGTCTGTAGGCAACAGGGGCTTATGAGATAGCTCAGTTGGTTAAGAATCTATCTGCAATGTAAAAGACCTGGGTTTAATTCCTGGGTTGGGGAGATCTCCTAGAGAAAGGAAAGGCTACCCACTCTAGTATTCTGGCCTGGGTCGCAGAGTCGGACATGACTGACTTTCACTTTCACTGTAAACAACAAGAACTAACAGTGAGCCCCCAACTTTTGAGAAGAGTGTTTGGAGACTTGATGGATAATTGACTATTTGGGATCTTTTCTACCCTAGACAGGAATACAAGTTCATTTTTGATAAAGATGTATGTAGATTCCAAAATGTAAGTTACTTCCCCGCATCCAGAGAAAGGAAGCATCACTCTCTAAAGAGTTACAGAATGTTTATATTGCCTGCATAGGATTTTATGTCATATGTCAGACTGATGACTACACTTTATACAGGGAAGTTGCAGGAATGAGTCCAAGACCATGGTAACCATAGATTCTTTCAAAATGATGTTATATAGAATCTAGAGGATGGCAGAGCAATGGAATGACCAGCCAAATGCACAGCCAAAGCACTAGCTCAATGATAAATTTTATGACAGTGGGATGCTTTTTTCCATCATGCAACATATTAAAGACCTTTATATAGTGATGTGTCCCAGTAGGAGGAGAACATGGTTCAAAATCCAAGAGCTGGTAACAGAAGTATCCCACTTACCATCATCCTAGGGAATGCTCTTGGGATCAACATTGATGAATGCAACAGTAAGGAAGCATGATTTGGCAAAAGGAAAAATTAAGTTGTGTAACATATTTAGCAATAGTTTTGGCTGACCCAGTGGAAAGATTCTTTTAGAGTTTCCACTTTTGGGGTGGAGAGAACCTCTGGCTATCAAGAGTGAGGCTTCATCTCAAGCTGGGCAATTCAGTGATTCATTTGGGAAATGCATTCTTCCTTCATGTTGCAGCAACTCTTGATTTTGTAGGTTTGCAGGTTTTATATTCCAGAGAAGAAAAACTTCCTTCATGAGACGTCTATCAAGAGCCACATTTAATAAAAGGTACTACTGTTTCCTAGGCATTTTGAATGATCCAGCACGCAGATGATCAGGTTAGTCACATGAGTAAAATTTTTTAAACTGTCAGTAAGAAAACTACCCTATAAAATATGGCTCTAGGCAATCTGTTTCCAAAGTTACTGTGAATATTCACTATTATGCACTTTAGTAATAAGCATGTGACATAGTGAAACTGTATTTTTTACTCTTTTGCCAGGAATTCAGTTTTGTGGCCATTAAATATGTATATGAAATGTAAAATAATCTTTTTCTTTCAGTACCTAAAATACTTATTGTGTGTGTGTAGGCTCTATTGTCATCATCCAGGTGGTGCTAGTGGTAAAGAACCTGCCTGCCAATGCAAGAGACAAAAAACACCGGTTCTTTACCTGGATGGGGAAGATCCCCTGGGGGAGAGCATAACAACTCACTCAGTATTCTTGCCTGGAGAATTCCATGAACAGGGGCGCCTGGTGGGCTACAGTCCATAAGGTTGCAAAGAGTCAGACCAAATGAAGCAACTTAGTTCACATGCATGTGATAAAAATAGAAAAATAAATAAATCCAAGGTACCAAGTAACATATTCTAAAGATTCACCAGACTGTTCCATTATTTGCTCTTAATTATAGTTGCTAGTTCTTACTCCTCAATTTCTATCAAGGGAAACATTGTTTTAAATAAATGAATACTTTTTAATGAAGTGTTAATTTATACTAACATAAAAGTGAAAATAAGCTATGACAGAAACTCATTAAGAATTCTTCTAGGGGGATAAAGAAACTGTGGAAACTAACACAGTTATATTTTAAAATTAAATGCACTCAATTTAAAAAGAGTTTAGGAAAATAACTTTGTTTCAGTAGCAAGTTTCTCAGAATAAAGTGTTCCAATTTACAATTTTCTTTTGTTATGACAGCAAGTAGGGAAAACTGTCATGGTTAATAAAATGCATAAGCCTTAGATAAAGATCACTGCTTTGCCATTTAACCTTTTCTTCCCTCTCCAAGGTGATGTAGAATGGTTAGTTTTACTTAGGAAATTGTAGGCAAAAATAGATTTTGCCCATAAAAAATATATGATCGCTACACTTTTATTCCTTAAAATAATTTAAATTTTATTTTATATATTTTTATTCTGAAATAAATTAACTATTCTTGTAAAAATTTCTCCCAAAACAAGCAGTAATAGTGCAGAGCTAGGTAGATGATTTAACAGACTTAAGTGAATGATATAATTCATTAATCAGATAGCAACAGCAGGTTCTCTTGTCCATTTGCTTGAATTTTTATTATATAAAAGTGTTCTGAAAGCACTCTTTCTTATAGGACAAAGAACCAAAAAATAAGAAAAAAAGTATGTGAAACCTTTCATTGTAGTTGATGCACATGCAATTATATATAATCAAGAATGAAAATTTCCTATCAATCACTCACCTACAAATGAATAGAAATTTACTTGACTTTAAGTAAATGTACCCCTCAGGAAGGAACTGTCTTTGGGCAAGAGAAAGTAATAATCCTACCATTCAACAATCAGTTTAAAAGTGGAAACCCAGAAGAAGCTGTAGGGAATAGTAGTTTATTGTTCTATTGTGTACTGAAGAAGCTCCTAGTCAAATATCTTACACAGTAGGCAATTTGAAAATAGCATATATTTACATTTTAATATTATTCCTTTTCTATGATGTATTAGTTATTTATATCTTATTCTCTTCTCAGTGAATGGAACAAAAAATACACATTTTACACTATTGAAAATAAACATTTCTGATATTCCAATAAAGTAATCCTTTAATTTTAAAAAGCTATTACCATATATTAGTATAGCAATAAATTTATTTAAGCACAATTTGTAAAACTTTATTATATTTTTACAACAATATAGAATGTTTAAATTTTATAAGTATATACAAATAGCAAATCCCTAACATTTACAAATAAAAATGATCTAAGACGATAATTTACTAAACAGAAAACTATTCAGGGTTGCAGATACTTCAATTAAATAATGATGATATTCACATAAAATTACAACTAAAATAACAGTCTGTTATTAGATATCCTTTAGCCCAGATAAATACAAAGTATCCTTAAGAGACTTGAGAAATTGAATTGAGTTATTATAAATGAGATAAGTTAAGTGTTAGTCGCTCAGTCGTGCCTGGCTCTTTGCGAGCCCATGGACTGCGGCCCATCAGGCTCCTCTGTCCCTGAGATTTTCCAGGCAAGGATACTAGAGTGGGTTGCCATTTCCTTCTCCAGGGGATCTTCCCAACCCAGGGATCGAACCCAGGTCTCCTGCACTGCAGGCAGATTCTTTACCGACTGAGCTACAAGGAAAGCCCTAAGTGAGATAAATATTTCATCAATTTTAAGATCATTTCTGGGTCTGAAAATTACATATACTCTACACTTTCTAAAGTCATGCTTAGTCATAGGAGATGTTGTCAGATATTGAAAGATACAGGATTATCAAATAATCCTGTAATCAATACTAAAAAGCTTAGAAAAACAAGCTTTTAGCATTGCTCCTTAAAGGATTATATGAGTACTTATGGAAATTTTGAGTATGTAAAAATGATCACAGCAAAACATTATGAGAGAAATGTTATATGAAAAATTATTTAATACCTAATCATTTCATCATATTATGTAGATAGCACTATGTATGTGTGTTAGCCATTCAGTCGTATCTGACTCTGTGACTCCATGGACTGTAGCCCATCTGGTTGCTCTGTCCATGGAATTCTCTAGGCAAGAATCCTGGAGTAGGTTGCTATTGTCTTCTCCAGGAGATCTTTCCAATCCAGAGATTGAACCTGGTTTTCCTGCATTACAGGCAGATTCTTCACTGTCTGAGCTACCAGGGAAGCCCAGAAAATACTATATCATTATTTTAAAAGCTAAAAAACTGGAGGAAAAATGGAATAAAATATGATTTCTTGTTTTAAACATATGAGAAAATGCAAAACATATATTACTGATAATATGAATTTAAAATATCGGATTTTTTACATCTATCTTACAAGAGTAAATGACTAGAATGTGTTTGATTAGTTTCAGTGGCAATGATCCAAGTACTCTGAGATTTTAGGAGACTGCATGTATTCAAATGAGCTATTTTGACTATGTAGAACGTAAGCCTTGAGTATTTATTACATGCTAGGTGTAGTTTATTGTCTTGATGATAATTTGTATTGTCTCATAGAGCAGCACATTCAAAGGTTATTTTTATTATCCCATAGAGCAATATCTTAAATGGGTGGGTAGTGGGCTAAGAATGGCAGACCATGAAATGGACATTATCAATCAAGAAAGGAGAAAATATCAACAGATAACATGTGCTGACATAAACCAATAGGAAATGAAATACCACATCTGGGAATACAGTTGAAAAAATGTTCTTAGCCTGATTATGGAGGACTCTGGATATTAAAAGAAGTATATTTATAATAGTAGCTGTTTTAAGTAGTTAATATGTATTTTAACATTTATTTCTACAAAAACTGAATTGAGTAAAGCCTAGAATGTTCTTTACATTATAAGCAATAAAATTAAGATGAAATTAAAATAATTAACTTAATTCAGGTCACACAGCTACCACGTGCTGTAAGTAAAACTATGTCCAAGGAGTCTGATATGTGTGTGTGTGCTCAGTTGTGTCCAACTCTTTGTGACCCCGTGGACTGTAGTCCATCAGATTTCTGTCCATGGGATTTCCCAAGCAAGGATACATTTCCTTCTCCAGGGGATCTTCCAGACCCAGGGATTGAAGCCAAGTCTCATGTATTAGCAGGCAGATTCTTGACCACTGCACTGCCTGGGAAACCCAGGAAATCTGAAGACAGCTTCTATTCTTAATCACACAGTACATGGCTATTGCAATGAATTAACTTATCTTGATTCTTTGCTTTTTGTTAATTTTAGACACAATGTCTCCAGCTATTCTATAGGCAAATTATCTTAGGAATTGGTTTTAAATACATAGTATCTATAATTTACAAAAATCCATCTATTCTTGGTTTGTGTTATAGCTCACAATAAACTCTAAATTTTAAAAATACTTAGAATCTATTATTATACTATTTACATTATATTAGCATGATACTGGCATTTTCTGTCAGTAATTAATAGTCTATACATTTTCTATTTGATGTCACATTAATTATATCTTGAAAGGCATATACCTATATATTTACAGTTTGTTTCATTAAAGTAATATTATTATATAAAATATATATATTATTTAATGAATCAAATACTTCACCAGTTATATTTTACAGTATTCAGTTTTCTATATAGAAGTTACTCAAATTAAGTGATTTTTATTTACTTATATTCTCATTTGTCATTAATTTCTAGATTAAGGATTTATATTAGTTGTAAAAACTATTTACTTTAGAAATCCTAGAGTGAAAACGGAAAGTTCATTTTCAACCTAAGTCATTCTCAGAAGTCAGGAACCTATTCCCTTCCCAGACATAATCCTGTCACCACTTTGGTATGTGTCTTTCTAGAATTATTTGTGTGCATCTATAAGTATTCGTGTATTTAGCTTTTTTGGTTGTTCAGCTGCTATGTATCCAACTATTTGCAACCCAATGGACTGAAGCAGGACTGGCTCCCCTGTCCTTCACTATCATCTGGGATTTACTCAAACTCATGTCCATTGCATCCCTGATGCTATCTAGCCATCTCATCTATTGCCACCTGCTTCTCCTTTCGCTTTCAGCATTTCCCAGCATCAAGGTCTCTTACAATGAATTGGTCTTCACATCGGGTGGCCAAAGCATTGAAGCGTCAGCCTCGATCCTTGAAATGAATATGCAGGGTTGATTTCCTTTAGGATTGACTGATTTGATCTTCTTGATGTCCAAGGGTCAGACTCTCGAGTTTTCTCCAGCAACAGAATTCAAAAGCATCAATTCTTAGATGTTTAGCCTTCTTTATTGCTCCAATTCTCACATTCTTACCTGACTACTGGGAAAAAAAAAAAAAAAAAAGCATAGCTTTGTCTATACGGGGCTTTGTTAGTAAAGTGATGTCTCTGCTTTTTAATACACTGCCTAGATTGATCATAGATTTCCTTCCAAGGAGAAAGAATCTTCATTTCAAGGCTGAACTCACTGTCCCCAGTCATTTTGGAGCTCAAGAAAATAAAATGTCACTGATTCCACTTTTTCCCCTTCTATATGCCATAAAGTAATGGGACCAGATGCTGTAATCTTAGTTTTCTGAATGTTGAGTTTTAAACCAGCTTTTTCACTCTCCTCTTTTACTCTCGTCAAGACTGCCTAGATCCTCTCTACTTTCTTCCATTACAATGATATCATCTGCATATCTGACATTGTTGATATTTTGCCTCACAATGCTGATTCCAGCTTGTGATTCATCCAGACCAATATTTCACATGTAGTACTCTGCATATAAGTTAAATAAGTAAGATGGCAATACACAGATTTTCCATACTCCTTTCCCAATTTCAAACCAGTCAGTTGCTCCATGACCAGTTGTAATTTGCTTCTTGACCTGCATAGAACTTTCTTAGGAGGCAGGTAAGATGGTCTGTTATTCCTATCTCTTTAAGAATTTTCCACAGTTGTGGAAATTTCACAGGTCACAATTGTGACCCGCACAATCAAAGACTTTAGCATAGGCAATGAAGCAGAAGTAGATATGTTTTTCTAGAATTCTTTTGTTATTTCTATTATCCAACAGATACTGGCAACTGGATCTCTGGTTCCTCTGCCTCTTCAAAACTCAGCAGGTACATCTGGAAGTTCTTGGTTCACATACTGCTGAAGCCACACTTAAAAGGATTTTGAGCATAACCTTGCTAGCATGTGAAATGAGAGCAATCGTATGGTAGGTGAACATTCTTTGGCAGTGTCCTTCTTTGGGACTGGAATAAAAAGTGAACTATTCCAGTCCTGTGACCACTGATGAGTTGTCCAAATTTACTGACATATTGAGTACAGAACTTTAACAGCATTCTCTTTTGGAATTTGAAATAGCTCAGCTGGAATTCCTTCACCTCCATTAACTTTGTTTTTAGTAATGCTTCCTAAGCCCCATTTAACCTCACACTACAGGGTGTCCAGCTCTAGGTGAGTGACCATACCATCATGATTACCTGTGTCATTAAGATATTCTTGTATAATTCTTCTGTGTATTCTTGCCACCTCTTCTTAATCTCTTCTGCTACTGTTAGATCATTAGAGTTTCTGTCACTTATTGTGTCCATCATTGCATGAAAAGTCCCCTTAATATCTCCAATTTTCTTGAAGAGATCACTAGTCTTTCCCATTCTATTGTTTTCCTCTGTGACTTTGCATTGTTCATTTAAGAAGGCTTTCTTATCTCTCTTTGCTTTTCTCTGGAACTCTGCATTCAGTTAGGCATACTTTCCCCTTTCTCCCTGCCTTCACTTCTCTTCTTTCCTCAACTATTTGTAAAGCCTCCTCAGACAACCACTTTGCCTTTTTGCATTTCTTGCTGTTTCAGATGGTTTTGGTCATGTCTGCTGTACAGTGTTACAAACTACTATACATAGTATTTCAGGCACTCTGTCTATCAGTTCTAATCTCTAATCTATTTGTCACTTCTACTGTGTAATCATAAGTGATTTGATTTAGGTCATACCTGAATGGTCTAGTGGTTTTCATTACTTTTTTCAATTTAAGCCTGAAGTTTGCAATTAAGAGCTCATGATCTGAGCCACAGTCCACTCCAGGTCTTGTTTTTGCTGACTGTACAAAGCTTCTCCATCTTCAACTGCAAAGAATATAATCAGTATGACCTTGATATTGACCATTTGGTAATGTGCATGTGTAGAGTCTTCTCTTTTTTCATTGGAAGAGGGTGTTTGCCATGACCAGCGTGCTCTCTTGGCAAGATTCTGTTAGCCTTTACTGTGCTTCATTTTGTATTCCAAGGTCAAATTTGCCTGTTCCTCCAAGTATCTCTTGACTTCCTACTTTTATATTCCAATCCCCTATGATGAAAAGGATATCTTTTGGTCTTAGAAGCTGTTGTAGGTCTTCAGAGAGCGAGTCAACTTCAGCTTCTTTGACCTCAGTGATTGGGGCACAGACTTGGATTGCTATGACATTGAATACACACACACACACACACACACACACACATATACATGCATATATGTATATATATGTATGTATATATCCACAAGGAGAGAATTTATGTAATTAGGGATGTATTAGATAGACTTTTCAATTTTATTTCCTTTTGACTAATTTATTATAATTAGATATGCAAACATCTTTTAAGAAATGTTTCTATATTTTACAGTAAAATGTTATTTAACTATTTATTACTGAGAATTTAGGTTGTAACAATATGTATAAAATATTTCCATATGTGATATTAAACACATAAGCATCATTTGGTGAATGAGTATACAATTTAACTTCTAGTAGATATTGTAATCAAAATGAACTTCAAGGTAAATGAATTACACTGCCATTGGTCACCATGGTATATCTGTGTGTTATCAAACATCAAAAATTGTACCACTGTACAATAAGAAAGGCCTGTAATGATTTTAGAAGACATTGTAATACAAACAATTGACTTTAGAAGACATTGTAATACAAACAATTAACTTCAAATAATATCAATAGTATATAAAGATCTTGAATCAGCTAAGAACACTCAAATAACCCAGTTTAAAAGAGGCTGATTATATGACAATACAATTCTGAAAAGAATAAATACAAATACCAATGAATACATGGAAAAATATTCATATTGTAAGAAACTGGAGAAAATTGTAAATGTGTGTATGTGTGTGTGTGTTTTAACTTGCTCTGTGTGCTTTTCCTGTTTACCAAGCAAAAGATTTGTGGTCTTGGTTATAGTGTCTTCTCCCGTTATTTAATGACTTGTTAACCAGTTTTTAATAAAAGCAGCATAAAATACTGATTAAAATAGTGATTCAAGAAGTAGCCTAGAAAGCCTTCAAAAATGCATGAAAGTGGGCTGTTACACATAAACTTTAGGGTAGCTTGAGTGTACTTCCAATGAACGAGTGAGGGGATGAGAAACTGTCATGTATGCTTGTATCTTTAGAAATTTGTCCAGAAATTATGGAAACAAAGTCAAGAATAAATCATGACTATTCTTACCAATCAGAAAAAATAAAGAGTTTCAAAAGTGATGTTAACTGAAATGCACCTTTAGAAAGTTATGAACATTTTTTAAATATATTTTTGAGAGGGAGGGTGCATATGGTGGCATGTGGGATCTTAATTCCTTGAGTTTTTTTTTTTTCAAGTTAGTTTGTAATATCATTGTTGAGTCATAGCAAAAGCAATGAATAGAATAGAAAAAAATATAACTAGAATAGTTATGTTCATCTGGTGTTGCATTTTTAAGCTTGCCTCTGATTTTTAACTTAACATGTACCTATAATATATACCTATAATTTAAATAAATATCCATTTACCTATTTTATCAAATAGCATTCTGTTATTTATGAAGAATCCATTTTTTCTATTGATGTTAATATGTTGAAATATATAGATTGTCTATGACTGAATTATAAAATAAAGCCCTATTTGCTCTGTTGCACATCTTTGAAAAATTCTCCTGTCTTCTACTTTATAATATTTTATTTAAGATATTTGCTTCAGTATTCACAAGTGAGATTGTTCTGTGCTTTTTGGCTTTGGCATCAATATCATACTGACTGCTAAAGGAATTTCAAAGTGCCTGTTTTCTTGCTGGGCTCTGAAACAGTTTAAATAATATTTGGCAATATCTATTCCTTGAAGTTTTCAAAGAACTGACTCTGGAGTTTGATGCTTTTTGGGAAAAGTCATTCTTTGACATTTCCAATTATCTACAGAGTAATTGGTCCGTTTGGATTTTTAATCTCTTTCTGCTTACCAATATAGGTGATTAGTAAATAAAACAATTCAGTAATTCAGACTCACTTTATAATACCTTACTATTTATTTAGAAAAAAGTAATAATCCTACTCACAAACATAAAATTGGATAAAGCCTAAGAATAAATGTAAGAAAGACTGTGTAGTATCTATCTATATCTATATATAAAACTACAAAATATTAATAAGAAAGAACTATATCCTCAGATGGGAAGCTATACAGTTTATTTTCTGGATGAAAATGCTCAAAGATGTCAATTATTCCAAAAATAGCTCAATTCAACCCTAAAGGAATTTAAAATATTAAGAATATGTGCAGGATAGCCAATGCAGCATTAAAAATGAGGAATGTAGATAGATGGTGGCGATAACCCTATATGCAAAACAGAAAAAGAGACACAGAAGTACAGAACAGACTTTTGAACTCTGGGGGAGAACGTGAGGGTGGGATGTTTTGAAAGAACAGCATGTATACTATCTATGGTGAAACGGACCACCAGCCCAGGTTGGATGCATGAGTCAGGTGCTCTTGCCTGGTGCACTGGGGGGACCCTGAGGAGTCGGGTGGGGAGGGAGGTGGGAGGGGGGATCGGGATGGGGAATACGTGTAACTATATGGCTGATTCATGTCAATGTATGACAAAACCCACTGAAATGTTGTAAAGTGATTGGCCTCCAACTAATAAAATAATATTAAAAATAAAAAAAAAAGAAAAAGAAAAAAAAAATGAGGAATGACAAAAACCACTACAATATTGTAAAGTAATTAGCCTCCAACTAATAAAAATAAATGGAAAGAAAAAAGAAAAGAAAAAAAAATGAGGAATGAGAAGAACTTGCTCTATAGAATACCAAAATGAAATTGGGTCTTCCTAAAACTGAGTTCCTTTGCTGAGTTTATGATTAACTTCTCTGTCCAAAGCATCATTCCCTTTCTTGTCCAATATGCGTGTTTCCCTCAAGACTGAGGAGTATCAAAGAAAAGGGAGGACTGAAACCACAGGCAACCTCCTCTGTCCCTGTCATCTGAAGTCTCTGAGGCTCCCCTGAGTCTCAAAAGGCTAGTCCAAGTACAAACCAAGGCTAGCTGTTGGGCAGGGAGATGGTTAGCAATTTAGACTACACACCAGAAAAACAGCAGAATCACCAAAACTCCCAGTTTCCTGAAATATACAGATAAAGGTCTGACACACATTCCTAAGTTGTTTTTATAGGAAGTAGATCCCCATCTGATGAAAACTGCTGACTACAAACATGTAGACGCCAAACCTGTGGAGAGGAGAAAATTGGTAATGCTCAAACTTCACCTTGATGTCATAACAATCAAAGAACCTTGCAAGAGCCGCTCAGGTATCCTGCAGCCCCTACACTCACACTGCATTTAAAAGTTCTTTACCTGCACCAAGAGGTTAAGATAGTTTTTAAGATCTATTCGACCATATTCTAGGTTAGCTGACTTTCTCAAATAAAGTCACTATCTTTTCACTGGACTTACTGTCCTGTCATGCAGTGAGTGGCTGAAACTGAGTTTGGTAACAAAAATATATTCTGTGGTAATATTAACTACAGTAATATTAGATTAACAGATGAATAATTTGATAGGGCAGTGACACAGAATGATATTCAGAAACAGTCATATTTTATGAATAAGATTATATTTTTAACTAGTGGATTTAACAGAAGCAGAAGATATTAAGAAGGTGTGGAAAAGAAAACACAGAAGAACTATACAAAAAAAGATCTTAATGACCCAGATAACCACAATGGTGTGATCACTCACCTAGAGCCAGACATCTTGGAGTGCAAAGTCAACTGTGGCCTTAGGAAGCATCACTACAAACAAATCTAGTAGAGGTGATGAAATTCCATCTGAGCTATTTCAAATTCTAAAAGATGATGCTGTTAAAGTGTTAAAGATGATCTAAAAGATGATAATATGCCAGCAAATTTGGAAAATTCAGCAGTGGCCACAGGACTGGAAAAGGTCAGTTTTCATTCCAATCCCAAAGAAAGGCAATGCCAAAGAATGTTCAAACTATTGCACACTTGCACTCATTTCACATGTTAGCAAAGTAATGCTCAAAATTCTCCTAACTAGGCTTCAATAGAATGTGAACTTAGAACTTCCAGATGGTCAAGCTGCACTTAGAAAAGGAAAAGGAGCCAGAGATCAAATTGCCAACATTCATTAGGTCATAGCAAAAGTAAGAGAATTCCAGAAACACATCTATTTCTGCTTCATTGACTATGCTAAAGTCTCTGACTATGTGGATCACAACAAACTGTGGAAAATTCATAAAAAGATAAAAATACCAGACCACCTTGCCTGCCTCCTGAGAAACCTGTATGCAGGTCAAGAAGCAACAGTTATAACTGGACATGGAACACGGACTGGTTCAAGATTGGGAAAGGAATACGTCAAGACTGTACATTGTCACCCTGTTTATTTAACTTATGTGCAGAATGCATCATAACAAATGCCAGACTGGATGAAGCATAAGCTAAAATAAAGATTTCCAGGGGAAATATCAATAACCTCAGAAATGCATACAACATCACATTCATGGCTTAAAATGAAGAGGAATGAAATAATCCCTTGATTAAGGAGATAGAGAAGAGTGAAGAAGCTGGCTTAAAACTCAACATTTAAAAAACTAACAACATGGCATCTGGTCCCATCACTTCATGGCAAATAGATGGGGAAACAATGGAAACAGTGACAGACTTCATTTTCTTGGGCTCCAAAATCACTGCAGATGGTGACTGAAGTCATGAAATTAAAAGAAGTTCTTTGGAAGAAAAGCTGTGGCAAACCAAGACAGCATATTGAAAAGCAGAGACATTACAATGCTGACAAATGTCCATATAGTGAAAGTTATGGTTTTTCCAGTAGTCATGTATGGATGTAAGAGTTAGACCATAACGAATGCTGAATGCAGAATAACTGATGCCTTTGAACTGTGGTGTTGAAGACTCTTGAGAGTCCCTTGGACTGCAAGGAAATCAAACTAGGCAATCCTAAAGGAAATCAATTCTGAATATTCATTGGAGGAACTGATGCTGAGGCTGGAGTTCCAATACTTGGACCACCTGATGCAAAGACCTGACTCATTATAACAGACCCTGATGTTGGGAAAGATAGAAGGCTGGAGGAGAAGAGGGCAACAGAGGATGAGATGGTTGGATGGCATCACTGACTCAATGAACATGAGTTTGAGCAAGCTCCAGGAGATGATGAAGGACAGGGAAGGCTGGGGTGCTGCAGTCCATGGGGTTGCAAAGATATGAACATAACTGAGTGACTGAAAAATAACAACTAGTGGATACTAGATATTCAGCTCGTTAAAGATTATTTGTTTAAATATGTGCATATTAAAAAATAGATAAATAATATCTCTTTCAGAAATGAATAACCATGTTACTTGAAAAGAGGGGTAGATAACCACAGAAATATATTATTTAGTTTTTAAATTCATTGTATCTACTATAGAATATGCATCAGCCAACAAATCTTGGACACTTACCAATCAGAGAGGGAACAGAGAATCACATATAGTCACAACCACTAGAGAAGATACATAATAGGGAAGAACAAATCTGAGTGTACACTGAATCTGTTTCTTTTACCTTAATCTTTACATTCTATTGTTTTGCCAAAAGTTAATCTTAAAGAGATGTTCCATAAAACTTAAAGTTATATGACTCATCTGGAACCCTGTCTCTCATGTCTGAGTATGAGCTAAAATATCTTGTTTAGCTCAAAGGAAACATCCTGAGCAACCGATTTGTGAACAGTGGCAAGAAAGAATTTACCACATCCCCTCTGAGTCTGACCAGAACCAGGGAATATTTACAACAACTTGTCTCCTTTTATCTCCTTCATAGATAGCAAACTTTTCATGGCAAAGGGGCTTGTGTAATTCAGTGAAGCTCTGAGCGATGCCATGTAGGGCCACCCAGGATGGATGGCTCACAGCGAAGAGTTCTGAAAAAACATGGTCCTTTAGAGGAGGAAATGGAAATCCACTACAGTATTTTTGCTTGGAGAACCCCATGGGCATTAAGAAAAGGCAAAAAAGATGACCCTGGAAGATGAGACTCCAAGGTTGGAAGGTGTACAATATGTTACTGAGGAACAGTGGATGGCAATTACTAATAGCTCCAGAAAGAATGAAGTGGCTGAGCCAAAGCAGAAATGATGCTCAGTTGTAGATGTGCCTGGTGGTGAAAGTAAAGTGATGCTGTAAAGAAAAATATTGCATAGAAACCTGGAATTTTAAGGTCCATGAGTCAAGGTAAATTGAGTGTGATAAAGCAGGAGATGGCAAGATTGAATGTTGACATCTTAAGAATCAGTGAACTAAAATGAGCAGGAATAGTAAATGACCATTATATCTAATATTGTGGGCAAGAATCCCTTAGAAGAAAAATAATAGGCCTCATAGTCAACAAAAGACTGCAAAATGTAGTGCTTAGATGCAACCTCAAAAAAGACAGAATGGTTTCAGTTTATTTCCAAGGCAAGCCATTCAGCATCACAATAATTCAAGTCTATGCCCCAAGGACTTATGCTGAAGAAGCTTAAATTAAGTTGACCAATTCTTTGGAGATCTACAACAACTTATAGAAACATCAATGTAAAAAGGTGTCCTTTCCATCATAGGAGATCAGAATGCAAAAGTAGGAAGTCAAGACATACCTTGAATGACAGCAAGTTTGGCCTTAGAGTACAAAATGAAACAGGAAAAATGCCAATAGGGTTTTGAAAAGAGAACATGTTGGTCATAGCAAACACCATTTCCCAAACACCCATGAGAAAGCTTTACACATGGACATTGCTAGGTGGTCAATACTGAAATCTGATTGATTATAATTTTGCAGCTGAGGATGGAGAAGTTCTATACAGTTAACAAAAACAAGACCTGGAACTGACTGTGGCTCAGATCATGAGCTCCTTATTGCAAAATTCGGGCTTAAATGGAAGAAAGGAGGGAAAACCACAAGGCCATTCAGGTATGACCTAAATCAAATACCTTATTATCATACAGTGGAAATGACAAACAGATCCAAGATGTTAGATCTTGTAGATGGAGTGCCTGAAGAACTATGGACACAAGTTTGTTACACTGTACATAAGGCAGTAAAACAAAACCATCCCAAAGAATAAGAAATGCAAGAAGGCAAGATGGTAATCTGAGGAGGCTTTACACATATTTAAAGAAAGAAGGGAAGCAAAAGGCAAGCAGAAAGAGTAAGATATACACAACTGGGCTTCTCCAATGGCTCAGCAGATAACGGATCCACCTTCAGAGTAGGAGATACAGGAGATGCAGCTTCAAGTTGTATACCCTGGAGAAGGAAATGACAACCCACTCCACTATTCTTACCTGAAAAATACCTTGGACAGAGGATCCTGGCAGGTGACTTTCCAAAGGATAGCAAAGAGTCAGACATGACTGAACCACTAAACATAGCATAAAACATACCCAAATGAATTCAGAGTTCCAGAGAAAGGCAAGGAAAGATTAGAAGTTTTTCTTTAAAAATAATGATAATAATAGTTTATGTATTTTTCCCAGTGTTGGATCTTCATTGTTTCATGGGCTTTTCTCTAATTGCAGCGAGCAGGGGCTATTCTCAAGTTGCAGTGCATGGGGTTCTCATTGCAGTGGCTTCTTTGTTCTCTTGTTGCAGAGCATGAGCTCTAGGGCACTTGACTTTAGTGGCTGCGGGACATCGGCAAGGTAGTTAAAATTCCTGGATTGTAGAGCGAGCACAGGCTCAAGAGTCGTGGTGCCCAGGCTTAGTTGCTCCGTGGCATGTGAAATCTTCATGGTTTAGGGATGGAAATTATGTTCTACTGTATTAGCAAGTAGATTCCTTACCACTTAGCCACCAGGGAAGCCCCAAAAAGATCTTAAATGAACAATGCAAAGAAGTAGAATAAAACAACAGAATGGGAAAGACTAGAAATCTCTTCAAGAAAACTGGAGAAGTAAGGGAAAACTTAATGCAAGGAGAGGCATGATTAAGGACAGAAAGAGAAAGGCCCTAACAGAAGCAGAAGAGGTTAAGAAGAGGTGGCAAGAACACAAAGAAGAACTATACCAAAAAAAGAAAAGAAAAAGGGTAATGATGATGGTATGGTTACTAAAGCCAACCATCCTGGAGTGTGAAGTTAAGAGGACCTTAAGTGCACTACCACTAACAAAGCTAGTGGATGTCACAAAATTTCAGCTCAGCTATTTCAAATCCTAAAAGATGATGCTGTGAAAGTGCTGCATTCAATATACCAGCCAAACTGGAATACTCAGAAGTGGTCACAGGACTGGAAAAGGTCAGTTTTCATTCCAATATCAAAGAAAGGCAATGCAAAGGAATGTTCAAAGTACCACACAATTGCACTCATCTCACACACTAACAAAGTAATGCTCAGAATTCTCCAACCCCGGCTTTAACAATACATGAACCATGAACCTTATACACCAAATGTTTAAGCTGATTTTAGAAAAGGCAGAGGAACCAGAGATCAAATTGCCAACATCCTCTGGATCATTGAAAATGCAAGAGATTTCCAGAAAAGCATTTATGTTTGCTTTATTGACTATGCCAAAGCCTTTGACTGTGTTTATCACAACAAACTGTGGAAAATTCTGAAAGAGATGGGAATACCAGACCGCCTGACTTGCCTCCTGAGAAATCTGTATGTAAGTCAAGAAATAACAGTAAGAACTGGACATGAAACAACAGACTGGCTCCAAATTGGGAAAGGAGTACACCAATGCTGGATATTGTCACCTTGATTGTTTAACTTATATCAGAGTACACCATGTGAAATGCCAGGCTGAATGAAGCACAAGCTGGAATCACAATTGCTGGGAGAAGTATCAATAGCAATAGATATGTGTATGACACCACACGAAGAAGAACACTAGAACCTCTTGACCAAAGTTCTAGAGGAGAGTGAAAAAGTTGGCTTATAACTCAACACTCAGCAAACAAGGATCATGGCATCTGGTCCCATCACTTCACGGCAAATAGATGGGGAAACAATGGAAACAGTGACAGACTTTATTTTGAGGAGCTCCAAAATCACTGCAGATGGTGACTATAGCCATGAAATTAAAAGACACTTGCTCTTTGGGAGAAAAGCAATGAGCAACCTAGACAGTGTATTGAGAAGCGGACACATTACTTTACCAGCAAATGTCCATCTAGTCAAAGTTATGGTTTTTCCAGCAGTCATGTATGGATGTGAAATTTAAGCACTGAAGAATGGATCCTGTTGAACTGTGGTGTTGAAGACTCTTGAGAGTACCTTGAACTGTAAGGAGATCCAACCAGTCAATCCTAAAGGAAATCAGTCCTGAATATTCATTGGAAGGACTGATGCTGAAGCTGAAACTCCAATACTTTGGCCACCTGATGTGAAGAACCAACTCAATTGGAAAAGACCCTGATGCTGGGAAAGATTGAAGGCATGGGGAGAAGGGGACAACAGAGGATGAGATGGTTGGATGGCTTCACCAATGCGATGGACATGAGTTTGAATAGGATATAGGAGTTGGTGATGGTCAGAGAAGCCTGGAGTGCTGCAATCCATGGGGTCACAAAGAGTCAGAAATGACTGAGGGACTGAATTGAACTAATAAAGAGATGAAAATATTTTGATCTACATTTCATTAATTTTTCTAATCTTCAGAAAGAATATCTTATATCTAAACATCATTTAATTGTGGTTATATTTTGCAGATTATATTTCAAATAATTAAAAGATCAGTAGACAAATTTTGATAAGTTAGGATCCATAAATATAGGGTATACACTTTATTATTATTTTCAAGATATGTTTAAAATTTATAGTCATGAAAGGCAATATAAAAAAAACTATGTATATTCTGAATTTCTTGGTGAATCTAAAACTAGAAAAACAACATTTCAGAATTTAAATTTAGGTATTACTCTGTGTGATATATTAAGAATCATTCTTTATTAAGATAAAGATATCAATTAAATTCAAGTTAGTTTTCTGATGGGATGCATGATAAAAGACAATATTATTTGAAACCCATTTTCAATTGCTTGATTACCATATATTGGGTGGTTTTTGTTCAGCAATTAAAAAATCTGATAATGATTTTTGAAGGCAGAAACAAAGCTAAGAATTGCTTCATTCCATGACAAAAATAAGTATGTAGGGAGAAAATATCAAAAGCACTTTTCATATTTTGAAAGAATCTTTCCTTGTTTATATTTTATTTTTTAATGGGTATCTTTTTTGGGTACTCAAAACCTGGAAATTCTTCTAATCATTGGCCCCATCTCATTGATCATTTGCATCCCTATCCTCTTCCTGGTTTATTTCTGTATTGGTTCATTTTAAGTTTGATTTTCCACTCCTATTTATTTCATTCACAAGGACAATTATTGTAATGTATTCATAAGGACAATTTTGCTAATGTCCTTTTAAAATACATTTTTTATGTAAAAATGTGTTTATGCTTATGTCTTTTACATGGCTTCTAGCCAATACAGGAACTATATTGTACTGTTAAAGGGAAAATTTTTTCTCTACCCTTCTGGCTTCTTCTGACTGGTCTAAGAATTAAATTGACACTAGACAGATTAGCAGGAGAAAATCAAATATTTAATTACATGGGAGAGAACTTTGCAGATGGTTCAGTGGGTTGTTCATAGAGAGTCTTCCTGTAATACAGGAAATGTGGGTTCAATCCCTGGGTTGGGAAGATCCCCTGGAGGGCGTATGACAACTCACTACAGTATTCTTGCCTGGAGAATTCCATGGACAGAGGAGCCTGGCAGGCTACAGTACATAGGGACCCAAAGAGTCAGACACGATTGAAGTGACTGAGCTTGCATGCATGTGTTACATGGGAGACACCAAGGAAAATTAAATAACTTGAAAAAATGGCCAAAACACCCAGTATAAATACCATTTTAGCTAAAGGCAAAAGAACTGAGGATAGTAATTTAGGACCCCCAGGTGCAATGTGTGCTTAATTGCTCAGTCATGTTCAATTCTTTTTGTCCCTTTGGACAGTAGGCAATCACCTCTGTTCACAAGATTTCCCTGGCAAGAGTATTGGAGTGGGTTGCCATTTCCTCCTCCAGTGGATCTTTCCAACTCAGGGATCTAACCAGCATCTCCTGTGTCTCCTGCTTTGCAGGAGACAATGGGGAAATCCAGAACTTCCAGGGGAGGAAGGCAATTCACATGGAAATGGAGAAGTAAATGTTTGATAAATGAATGTTAACTGGACCTTACAGAGACAATGGGACACAGACTGGACTCTGATTTCTAGGTTGCCACCAGATTTAGTCGACATTCTTTGCAAATTTCTCTGGTGGTAGTTCTATTCTGGGAGCAAGTCCTCTATCTAAAATCTCTTAGGCATTTAAGGAGACAATCAAAGTTTTTTCCTCAGTCTTTGGGTCTTGATAGTTTTCATCTTGGAAAAAAAAAAATTCTGAATGCCAAAGACAAATTTGGAGGTGACAAATTTACTTCCCTACATTATATATCTATATATGATCTTCTCACTGATGGCTATTCAGTTTTGTTGGTTTCATATTTAGCTTAGATTTAATAGTTACATTTATGTGGATCATGGTTATTTCTGAAGTCAGACACACTATTATTGTTTGAGAAGGTCCTAGTTATTTCTGTGATGTATCATTCAGATTTTGCTGGTCATTCTCCTGTAGAAATGTCTTCCCACTGTGCAGTCTCTTCTGGCATCATGACAGGAATTAGTGGGAGGTAATGAAAGATATCAATGACCTGTGTCACCCAGCCCTGCATGATCAGAAAAGTGCAGAGCCAGAAAATTAGGGACAGATTTTTTTCTCTAGTTATTAGATGCATAAAATCCTAGGAGGAGTGTATGGTTTTACTGATTATGATTTAAAATCAAAGTTTTCTTTTGCCAGAAACATAGTTGATAATACAGTGCATTTCACCAAATTTTATTTAATGATATGAATCATGTGAAACAGACTGTTTTTTATTTGGAGACAGCAAGGAATATATTAAATGGTATGCCTATATGTGAAATCTCATGTTTATGCATCTCAGTGTATCAAAAACAATATAGCAGAGCTAGCACAACTTGTTCTGACAAAGTCCCCAGTTCCAAATTAAGCACCATGTGAAACTGTTATTGACACAGAAAAACCATCCAAACATAAAAGTGTTCAGTGATGAATTGTCTACTTATATACATTAATAAATAAATCCATGCTATTAAAGACTAATATTACTTTACAAATATTGGAAATGCACAGGCAGATGCAGTATAGGGAGATTTTAAAACACATTTGATGAGTATGTATTTTTTAAAGAATATCTGTGAATTTTTAAATAAATTGTCATGCTAAAGTAAAAACATGATGGAAAATGTCTTAAGGGAAGTAAAACTATGAACTGAAATAAAGTGTAGTATTTTTCAGCATTCTAAAATTTGTGATTATTTTGATTTTGGGGCTCATTAAAAATTATATCTTTTCTCAAATGTATTTTTTTCTTATAAAAATACCCAAAAGTTTCATATGCCTCATACCTCATAAAAGCTGTGTCTCTGCCTCAAAATATTTCTTAAAAAATTGTACTGTTTAATTACTCCAGTATGTCATTTAGAAACTGATCACCTTACTTTTGTATACTAATATGTTCTCTCATTTGTTATATATACATCTAATTGATAAAAATAGAAATTAGTGTAGCCTCTAAAAGTCAAAGAGCCATTTGTTTTTTGTTGTTGTGGTGGTGGTGGTGGTATATAACCAGGAACAGCTAAAGATAGGAACAATATATTGCTCAAAATTTTGATACTATTCCCTGGTTAAACAATTTCAGCTTATTATTATTATTAAAAGATCATTTACTATCATTTAATTTTAAAAGTTATTTTTAATTTTTCTATTTCTTCTTATTCTGATTTTGATAGTTCGCATGTCTCTAGGGATTTAGCCTTTTAACCTACACTTTTAAAAATATTAGTGAAATGATTCAAAACATTTTAACACATATAGTTCTATATTTCATCATATAAATTTTATATTTTTATTTCAGTACTTTTACATAGGAAATATCTATATAACATAGAAAACGTATAATGTGATAATTCATTAGTGTTGTCAGAGTACTATTTTGCTTTATATCAAAAATCTCATGTTTATTATTTTTTGCTTCTGTTTATTTTCTTATGACTATTGATTCTGTCTTTTATATTTAATATTTACATTTTTTTCTTCCTATGTGTTAGTCTATTGCTTTATCTTTTAGTTTAATTATAAATATTTTTCAAAACGTTTTTTTTAAATAAAACTATCTAAAGTTAATGGCATTTATTTTTCCCTTAGCTGGGCCATGCCTGTCTTAATTTTTAGAGTATTATTAGTCAATTCTAAGCCTTTGTTATTTTTACTTTATTTTTCAGCTTTGTAAAAGGAAAATCAAAATGGAGTTCATATTGCTAAGATAGCTCTCCATAATCCATCTGGGAGACCTTTGAGGAAGTGTAACTTTGTTGTCCCAGAATCATAAACTTGCCTCTCTCTTGAGTGAAATCAATTGCTCTTATCGAAGTTTCAGGAGGAAACAGAAAAGAGAAGAAAACTGTAACTTATTAGAGCAAGCTAGGCTCAAGATGATGGAAGAGCTGACTTTCAGCAGACCTTCAGCCTCATTATACACTTATTGTTATACTGGCATGCTAAATGACACAGCAACCAGCAACACAGTGTTTGACAACTGCAATGACAGCAACCGAAAATGTTCATACAAGGATTATAGAAGAGTGGCGCTTCAGTTACGGGTCCAAACTGCACCCATCTTCTGGGATAAGTCATGAATATTTCTCCCACTGATTCTAATTTCTTCTCTTTTACCTTGTTACCTGTGCCACAACCACTAATGCTGAAGAAGCTAAAGCTGAACAGTTTTACAAGACCTATAAGACCTTATAGAACTAACACCAAAAAACGATGTCCTTTTCATTATAGTGGACTAGAATGCAAAATTAGGAAGTCAAGAGATACCTGACATAACAGGTAAATTTGGCCTTGGACTAGAAAATGAAGCACAGCAAAGGCTAACAGAGTTTTCTGAAGAGAATGCACTGGTAACAGCAAACACCCTGTTCCCACAACATAAGAGAAGACTCTACACATGGACATCACCAGACGGTCAATACCAAAATCAGATTGATTATATTCTTTGCAGCCAAAGATGGAGAAGTTCTATAGAGTCAACAAAAACAAGACTGGGATCTGACTGTGGCTCAGGTCATGAACTACTTATTGCAAAATTCAGACTTCAGATGAAAAAAGTAGGGAAAACCACTAGACCATTCACGTATAACCTAAAACAAACCCCTTGCCTTTATACAGTGGAATTCGCAAAAAAATTCAAAGAATTAGGTCTGATAGTAGAGTGACTGAGAACTATTAATGGAGGTTCATGACATTGTACAGGAAGCAGTGATCAAGGCTACACTCAAGAAAAAGAAATGCAAAAAGCAAAATGGTTGTCTAAGAGACCTTACAAAAAGCTGAGAAAAGAAGAGAAGTGAAAGGCAAAGGAGAAAAGGAAAGATACACCCATTTGAATGCAGAGTTTCAAAGAATAGCCAGGAAAGATAAGAAACCCTTCCCCAAGGATCAAAGCACAGAACAGAGGAGAACAGAGAATGGAAACACAGAGGAGAACAATAGAATGGAAAAGAGAGTTTTTGTCAAGAAAATTACTGATAACAAGGGAATATTTCATGCAAAGATAGGAAAAATAAAGGACAGAAATGTTATGGATCTAACAGAAGCAGAAGATATTAAGAAGAGGTGGCAAGAACACAAAGAAGAACTATACAACAAAGATCTTCATGACCCAGATAACCATGATGGTGTGATCATTCACCTAGAGTCAGACATCCTGACATGTGAAGTCAAGTGGGCCTTAGGAAGCATCACTACAAACAAAGTTAGCAGAGGAGATGGAATTCCAGTTGAGCTATTTCAAGTCTTAAAAGGTGTTGCTGTGAATGTACTGCACTCAATATGACAGCAAATTTGGAAAATATAGTAGTGGCCGCACGACTGGAAAAAGGTCAGTTTTCATCCAATACCAAAGAAACACAATGGCAAAGAATGTTCAAACTACTGCACACTTGCACTCATCTCATATGCTAGCAAAGTAATGCTCAAAATTTTCCACCTGAGTCTTCAGCAGTACATGAACTGTGAACTTCCAGATGTTCCAGCTCAATTGAGAAAAGGCAGAGGAACCAGAGATCAAATTGCCAATATCCTCTGGATCATCAAAAAATCAAGAGTTCCAGAGAAATATCTCCTTCTGCTTACTGAATACGTCAAAGCATTTGACTATGTGGATTAAAAAAAAAAAAAAAAAAAAAAAACTGTGGAGAATTCTTTGAGATGGGAATACCAGACCACCTGACCTGCATTCTGAGAAATCTATATGCAGGTCAAGAACCAACAGCTAGAACCAGGCATGGAACAACAGACAGGCTTCAAACTGAGATCCTGCTTATTGTCATCCTGCTTATTTAACTTCTATGCAATGTACATGGTGTGAAATGCCAGGCTGAATAAAGCCCAAGCTGGAATTAAGACTGCAGGGAGAAATACAAATAATCTCAGATATACAGATGACACCAACCTCATGGCATAAAGTGAAGAGGAACTGAAGAGCCTCTTGATAAAAGTGAAAGAGGACAGTGAAAAAACTGGCTAAAACTCAACATTCAAAAAACAAAGATCATGGCATATGGTCCCATCACTGAATGGAAAGTAGATGGGGAAACAGTGGAAACAGTGACAAATTTCATTATCTTGGGCTGCAAAATCACTGCAGATAATGACTGCAGCCATGGAATTAAAGCACACTTGCTCCTTGGAAGAAAAGCTATGATCAACTTAGAAAGCATTTTAAAAAGCAGAGACATTACTTTGCCAATGAAGGCCCATCTAGTCAAAGCTATGGTTTGTCCAGTGGTCTTGTATAGATGAGAGAGTTGGACCGTAAAGAAAGGTGAGCTACAAAGAATTGATGGTTTTGAACTGTGATGTTGGAGAAGACTCTTGAGAATCCCTTGGACTACAAGGAGATCCAACCTATCAATTGTAAAGGAAATCAGTCCTGAATATTCATTGGAAGGACTGATGCCGAAGCTGCAACTCCAGTAATTTGGCCATCTGATGAAAAGAACTGATTCATTGGAAAAGCCCCTGATGCTGGGAAAGATTGAAGGCAGGAGGAGAAAGCGACGACAGAGGATGAGATGGTTGGATGGCATCACCAACTCGATTTACATGTGCTTGAGGAAGTTCCTGGAGTTGGTGATGGACAGGGAGTCCTGGTGTGCTGCAGTCCATGGGTCACTAAGAGTCAGACATGACTGAGTGACTGAACTTGACTGAACTGAATCAAATGACAGACATTATTTGAAATATTTTGAGATTACTTTCATACCTTTATGTATATTCAATATTTTCTGTTTATATAAAAATAATCTATACTCTATAAGGCCCATGCAAAATAGGGACAATTACTCTCCTTCCCTCCTTTTTAGTTAGAGCACTTATTTAGAAAACTTGTAATTCTAAGTAATTTCTCCTCTCCTGGAAATGTGTATAGTTTGGAAATAGATAGGCTTTCTATCAGATTTCAGACCCAGGGAAGCTTTTTTCAGGAACTCAGGAAGCATCTCATTAAATGTAAATATCCAGGGACAGAGCACCCAGATGCTTCCCTTCTGTCGGTGACTAGGAGCATTGTAAAAATAACTCCTTTCAATGAGATGCTTATTTCTTTTCTGGATAGAGTCAATTAACTAATACAAGTGGCCACCCAAGTTACCAGGTGAATTTTGGATAAACTATATGTGAGAAATGGTGCTGTCAAGTTCTCATAGCTGAGAATTAGTTACTACTTATTGGGAAACAGTTGCTTCTCTGGTGGCTCAGACAGTAAAATGTCTGCCTTCAATGAGGGAGACCAAGATTCAATCCCTGGATCTCAGAAAGATCTCCTGGAGAAAGAAATGGCAACCTACTCCAGTATTCTTGTCTGGAAAATGACATGGATGGAGGAACTTGGTGGGTTAGAGTCCATGGGTCTCTAATAGTTGGACATGACTGAGCAACTTCACTCACTCACTTTGGGAAACATGTCTGTGATGGGTTGTGCTTAGCTATATGAAAGGATAAGATTGATAAGATTTCTTTCTGCCTTTGCAAGCTCTGAGAAGACTTCCTGTGACATGCATCATATTTTATTTTAATGTCTATTTAATAATAAGAGTCTTTTCTTTCTTTCCTATTTTGTGAAGAGGATTTCTGGTTTAGGAGGAGATTTTGCTTTTGGTTATATTTCTCCACAATGCTTAAGAAAAAAAGTCTTCTCTGTCAGATATCATTTTAATTTATGATGTTATCTACCTAACTTTAAAATTTGCATTTGCATTGTTTAGGTTTTTAATATTACCACTTATTTTTCATCAGTGGATCTTAGTTTCTGAATTGGATAAACCAAAATATTATGCTATAAATGCTGATATATGTATTGCAGGGAAGGAAAACTTAGGTTCTTTTGGATCGTCTTTTAATTAAATAGATGAGACAGATTAGCAGGACAGGGGGAAAAAAAAAAAGCAAACTTAATTACATACATACAGAAGTCCCATAAGGATAAGAGACCCAAGGGCAATTCGGGCAGTTACGGCTTCCATTCCATCCTGAGCTGAGGAATGGTATAGCAGCCCAGGGCTTCAAAGGGTAGAAGGGTAATTCAGAGGAAAATAAGAAGAGCAGATGCTTCATAATTAAATGTGTGCCCTGTCATACAGATAGGTCATTCAAATAAAAATTGTTTCTGGTAATAACTCTCTCTCCTAGACAGGCCTCCTATCTAAATTCTTTTAGACAGTTGAGGGAAAGGTAAAAAAGCTCTTACTGAGCCTTTTGGGCCTCCATTATATTCAGCTCAGAAAAATTCACACATCAAAGTGGCACATCTTAGAGAGGCTCATTCTGAACCCTATGATATTTCTTCAATTTTTTCAGTTGTTACATTTATATTTTGATATTATATTTTTAGTTATTTGCATATGTATAATGCTAGATAGTATTTTTCTATTCTTTATTTTACCATACATAACTATTTTCTATATTTTTCCCTTAAATCATATACTTATATATGTGCACACACATGCATATGATGCTGATATTGATTCCCAAGAATGTTTTTAGTTCATAAATATCTCATATTTTCATTAAAGTTATTTTAACTATTGCAGTTTATTTTTGATTTGTTCATTGATCTAAACTTATTTGTTTACAAAACATATTTTGGAAGTCATATAATACTATTTGAGATTATGAGTGGTAAATTCAACTCATTTATATTAATTGAACATTATTTTATTAAGATTATAATTTTAATTTCATTATTCTTATTTTTGTTCTACTATACTATCATTTTTCTTTTGATATTTCTATTTTTAACCTTTCCAACTTTTTGCCATAATGCTATCTTCTGTATGCTTAAAATATATTCATAATAATTTTGCTATAAAATAAAACTCTTAAGTGAAGATCCAGGTCATTATTTGTAACTGGTATTCATGTTACCAAACTCAGGCTTTGGCTGCATACCCCTCGAAAGCCAATGCTAAAAAGACACATGTTGGTAGAAAAGAAATGTTGCTTTATTCAGGGTGCCACCAACCTGGGGACGAGGTGGACTTGTGTTTCAGACCAAGTCCAAAGATTCTGTTTGGCCATGACAGTTTTTAAAATGAAAAAGGGAAAAGAATTTCAGTGAATCATCAAGGCAAGAGGTCAAGCTCTATGTCAATTTCCATTGGGTACAGACTGGTTGACTCCTCATGATCTTTTTTCCTGTTATCTCATCCACATGGTCTGCCTTCAAGATTGCTGAGGGGACTGGTGGTGATGGTGATGGTGGTGGTTGTTGTTTGGTATCTAAGTCGTGTCCAACTCTTTGCAACCTCATGGACTATAGCTCGTCAGGCTCCTCTGCCCATGGGATCGCCCAGTCAAGAATACTGGAGTGGGTTGCCATTTCCTTCTTCAGGGGATCCTTCCAAGAACCAGCTATTCTTTAACTATTTAATTTTTCATTCCTACTTCTTTTAATCTAGGAAAAGAATCTACAGGTTAGGCAAGGCATTGTGAGCATTCAGGAGAGCATAAGGCAGGGGTTAGGTTACATGTCAACTAGTGATCTCATTAGCAGAACGAAGGTTTAGGAGAATGGAAACAAACAGGAAAAGGGTCATAGACTGCTTATCCTCATATCTCATCTGTAATCATATATATCTGCTACAGAAGAAAATCCTATCACACTCTTATTTCTTACTCTCTTTTTTACTTTCTAGCAAACTTATTTTAACTTAAAGTGTATTTTCTATGGTTTTACATGGTGCAGTAATTTTAAAGTTATGTTTTTTCTTTTTTTCTTTTTGTTTCAATGTGACACTTTGCGTAGCACAATGATGTTAAATATAGCTTTACATATATATATTACTTAAATAAAATATGGCAGGATATATAATTTTAATTTTTGTTTTCTTTTAAAGGCAAATTATTATACTCTTTTTATGATAATCTATTTCAATTAGAAAAGCTCAATCTACTTAGACATTTTCTTTTTGTGAATGAACATTCCTTTTTCTCTGGATGATAAAGAAGTTTTTATTGTTATGTTTATTTTTAAATTTTAGTTTAACATTTCTGGAGCAGACTTTTCTTTATCATTCATTTGAAACTTTATGCATAAGGAAATTATGGAACATTATATATGTATGTGTGTGTCAGTCACTCAGTTGTGTCCCACTCTTTGCAATCCCATGGACCATAGCCCACCAGGCTCCTCTGTCCATGAAATTCTCCAGGCAAGAACTCTGGAGTGGATTGCCATTTCCTTCTCCAGTTATATGTATGTACATGTTACTGTTTTCTTAAATATATTTACTACTTTTCTTTTTAGTGTATCTGCTCCAACAATTTCAGTTTGGAGAGCATATGCTATTGATTATTTGCATTTTTTTTTACTTGAAAGCTTATTTTATTTTATTATATTGGCTTTTAAGTGCATATTCTATTAATAGCTGAGGCATTTTATAGTGGAGTTCTTTTGGTGAAAGATATTGGAGAAGAGCAAAAAGGCAGACCCCAGTCTGATTCACTTCATATTCAGAAGAGCAAAGAGGTGAGACCCAAAAGATAACATAAGTATCAAAGAATCTTGGTTTTGCTGCATAGAAGCTAACCGATTAGTCCATAGTTTAACTTTTATTTCTTCATAAAAAGCTGCATTTGAAAAAGATATTGTGCCTGGTAGTCATCCATCTGCTCTGTATATGTTGAGAGCTAGATATCAAAGAAATGAAATCTGAAGATAAACTCATTTACATTCATTTATTTGTGTTGGCCCTCAGTGATGAAGTAAAACTTCTGTGACCTAATATCACTATGAAGTCTAGTATGTTGTGTGCCAACATGTTGACATGGAAAGAGAATATTTTAAATTAGAAATCCTTCCATTGTTTTCTTTGGAAGCCATCTGCTTGAAACACTAAAGCCCACTCACCAACACCCAGGTTTATTACACTACAGAGATCAGAACAGGATTCACTTTCCACTTGCAGTTTCTAACATATGTTGCTATGACTGTTGTTATTGTTGTTAATGATATTGTTAGTTACATAAAGTCAGACTTAACTCATATTAACTCAAACCCATGTTGTTTATTTTCCTGACTTAAAAAAATATATATATTTTAAAGTTTGTTTGTGAAACTTTTTTTTTTGTCCTATTTTAATATGTGGGCCTGGAAATGAAAGCCAAAAGGAAAATGGCCTAATGCTAGAGCTAACAGGCCAAATAACAATAGAACAACCTAATTTCCAATTTTAGCTTTCCACCATCATCTGACAATCCTTTAATAATTTAAGATACTTATAACTTTACCTCTTCATTTGTAATTGGACTCATCTGGTATATTTTATGAAATTAAGCCTTAGTGGCACATAATTTATGACTCATGGAATTTACACTTGTAAATTAAATGGAAAAAAAGTTAACTTCAACCTGAATTTCTGAGGGCATTTTATAGTTTCTAATGTAAGAAAAAAAAAAAAAATAGCTGTCTAAATTGTAAAATAATCAAGTCAAATTTAAGTTGGTCATGCTGAGAAGAGAAAGATTATTATAGTCCTTGAATAATTACACTCACAATGACACATGAAAAGTAAGTGTAATGTTTATACTAATGTAATATAAATAACTATATTGAATAACCTGCAAAATTTTGAAAAATGAAAAATTTAATTATTAAAACTGAGATAAGGACACTATTTATAAATATCATATATATAAAAAGGAATATATATTAAGGTACATATTGGCAATTTAGTAAACTAAGGACTTAGCTTAAGTTTAGAATCAACTCTTATATTGATATTTCATGGGAAGAATATTTGAAGATACATATAACTCAAAAAATAAATAAATGCACTTACCATGATAACCAAATCATTTTGGCTTGTTAGGTTAATTGGAAATATAATTACAGTTAAACATTATAGTATGCAGAATAATGCCACTATACCACCAACATGCCTACACATTCATCCCTGAAACTATGAATTTTTTATGTGGGAAAAAGGACATTTCAGATGAGGAAATACTCTAGATTTTCTTTTTTCTTATTTATTTATTTAAATTGGAGGCTAATTGCTTTACGATATGGTAGCGGTTTTGCCATACACTGACATGAATCAGCCAAGGGTGCACATGTGTTCCCCATCCTGAAACCTCCTCCCACATCCCTCCCCATTCCCATCCCTCAGGGTTATCTCAGTGCACCAGCCCTGAGCACCCTGTCTCATGCATCGAACCTGGACTGGGGATCTGTTTCACATATGATAATATACATGTTTCAATGCTATTCACTCAAATCATCCCACCCTCGCCTTCTCCCACAGAGTCCAAAAGTCTGTTCTATATATCTGCGTCTCTTTTGCTGTCTTGCATATAAGGTTATAGGTATCACCTTTCTAGATTCCATATATATGTGTTAGTATACTGTATTGGTGTTTTTCTCTCTGACTTACTTCACTCTATATAATAGGCTCCAGTTTCATCCACCTCATTAGATCTTATTCAAATGAATTCTTTTTAATGGCTGAGTAATATTCCATGGTGTATATGTGCCACAGCTTCTTTATCCATTCATCTGCTGATGGGCATCTAGGTTGCTTCCATGTCCTGTCTATTATAAACAGTGCTGTGATGAACATTGGGGTGCACGTGTCTCTTTCAGATCTGGTTTCCTCGGTGTGTATGCCCAGAAGTGGGATTGTTGGGTCATATGGCAGTTCTATTTCCAGTTTTTTAGGGAATCTCCACACTGTTCTCCATAGTGGCTGTACTAGTTTGCATTCCCACCAACCAACAGTGTAAGAGGGTTCCCTTTTCTCCACACCCTCTCCAGCATTTATTGTTTGTAGACTTTTGGATAGCAGCCATTCTGAACAGCGTGAGGTTGGTACCTCATTGTGGTTTTGATTTGTATTTCTCTGATAATGAGTGATATTGAGCATCTTTTCATGTTTGCTAGCCATCTGTATGTCTTCTTTGGATAAATGTTTGTTTATTTCTCTGGCCCATTTTTTGATTGGGTCGTTTATTTTTCTGGACTTGAGCTGCAGGAGTTGCCTGTATATTTTTGAGATTAATTCATCATCAGTTAATTCATTTGCTATTATTTTCTCCCATTCTGAAGACTGTCTTTTCACATTGCTTATAGTTTCTTTCTATGAGCCAAAATAATTATATAAATCCTTCCCAGCAACGAGGAAGGTTGGTCAAAGTTGCAACACTGCTGGTTTGAAGATGGAAGAAGTGGACCAAAAACCAAGGAATACTGGACAGATCTAGAAGGTCAAAATGGTAAAGAAATGAATTTCCATCTAGAATATCAAGGAAAGAATGTAGTACAGCCTCTACTTCAACTGCAATCCAATAAGAATTCTGTTGTACTTCTATAGAACTGTAAGTTTATCAATGTGTTTTGATTTGAGCCACTAAGTTTGTAGTCATTTGTTAAAGTAGAAATAGAAAGCATACAAAGTTGTGCATTTTCTCATTCTTTCATTATTAAGAAGACCTGCTATAAAAGACAAGCAAGGAAAAAAAAAATCCCTACAACCCAGAATTTCTAAAAGTTGATTTCATAAACAACTAATTTTCTTAAGATTCATTGAAAAACATGTCCATTGGAAATAATTTTACTAAATTGAGCCAACATGTTTTGGAGATTCAAAGTAACTTTTGGTATTTCATAGCTTCCTTTGTGGCTCAGCTGATAAAGAATCAATCTACAATGTGGGAGACCTGGGTTTGATCCCTGGGTTGTGAAGATCCCTTGAAGAAGAGAAAGGCTACCCACTCCAGTATTCTGGCCTGGAGAATTCCATGGGCTGTACAGTACATGGGGTCACAAAGAGTTGGACACGACTGAGCAATTTTCACTTCATACTTCAGCAACATTTGACCTATGATTATATATTTTATTATATAAAAATGTCTATTATTGCTGTATTGAGCATACTGGCTTGATCATTATAAAACTGAAAAGATAAATTGCAAATTATAAAAAAAAAAAAAGACTTTCCTTGTAGCTTAGTCAGTAAAGAATTTACTTTCAATGCAGGAGACCCAGGTTCGATTACTGGGTTGGAAAGTTCCCCTGGAACTGGAAAAGAAGATGACAACCACTTTAGTATTCTTGAGAATCCCATGGATAGAGGTGCCTGGCAGTCTACAGTTCATGGGGTCGCAAGGGTCAGACATAACTTAACAACTAAACCACCTCCACCACCAAAGTGGGCGGGGGGACAGAAAACTCACTAATTGTATCATTGCAGAGCACTAATATCTCAATATATAAAGAATAATCAAGAGAAAAGAAGTAACATAGTTGAAAAATCTTTGATATTTACAAATTACTAGTTCTCAGATGAATCAATGCAAGTGACTATGATTAGGAGAAAAATAGTCAATATCCCTCATGTATACTCACAATTCACTGCAATAGAACTTCATATGTGTCAAAAACTTTAAAGTTTGGTAATATAGCCTCTGGATATGATGACTTAAGAAATATTAAGATGTTTTCACAGGAATATTTAGCAATACATGGTGAAATTATATGTATATTTCCCTTTGATCTAGGAAATCCTAGTTTTGGAGCCCTATTCACAAGACAACTATGTATATAGAGTTATACATCTATAAAGTTATTCATGGTAGCACTAAGGAACTAAACAATGACTAAAAGCAGCTCACAAACACTCAGAAAAAAAAAAAAAAAGTATTGATCAACACATAGTATAGCCACAAAATAAGGTGCTGTGCAAATGTAAAACAAAGATGAGAAAACACCTAAATACTGATAAGGATGGTATTGGTACCAATACCAAAATGCCAATAAGACAAAAATATAGGATGTTAAACAATATTTACAATATGATAGTTTAACAAGAATCCCTTGTTCATTGTTAAGTCACTCAGTCATGTCCAACTCTTTGCAATCCATGGACTGCAGCAGCCAGGCTTCCCTGTCCTTCACCATCTCCTGGGGCTTGATCAAACCCCTGTCCATTAAGTTGGTGATGCCATCCAACCATCTCATCCTCTGTCATTGACTTTTCTTCCTGCCTTCAATCTTTCCCAGCATCAGGGTCTTTTCTAGTGAGTTTGTTCTTCACATCAGATGTTCACAGTTTTGGAATTTCAGCTTCAGGATCAATCCCTCCAATGAGTATTCAATGGATATTGATTTCTTTTAGGATTGACTGGTTGGATCTCCTTGCAGTCCAAGGGACTCTCAAGAGTCTTCTCCATCAACATAGTTCCAAAGCAACATTTCTTTGATGCTTACTTTCTTTATGGCTGAACTCTCACATCCATACATGACAACAGGAAAAACTATAGCTTTGACTAGGCAGACATTTCTGCAAAGTAATGTCTCTGCTTTTTAATATGCTGTCTAGGGTAGCCTTTCCCTTCTCCAGGGGATCTTTCCAACCCAGAGATTGAACTCAAGTCTCCTGGGGAAAGATCCCCTGGAGAAGGGAAAGGCTACCCACTCCAGTATTCTGGCCTGGAGAATTCCACGGACTATATAGTCCATGGGGTGGCAAAGAGTCAGAGACGACTGAGCGACTTTCATCATTATCATCTAGGTTTGTCATTGCTTTTCTTCCAAGAAGCAAGTTTCTTTTAATTGCATTGCTGCAGTCATCATCTGCAGTGATTTTGGAGCCCACAAAAAATAAAGTCTGTTTCCAGTCACTGATTCCCCATCTATTTGCAATGAGCTGATGGGGCCAGATGCCATGATCTTAATTTTTTGAATGTTGAGTTTTAAGCCAGTTTTTCCACTCTCTTCTTTCACTTTTACTAAGAGGCTCTTTTGTTCCTCTTTACTTTCTGCCATAAGGGTGGTGTTATCTGCATATCTGAAGTTATTGATATTTTTCCCAGAAATCTTGATTCCAGTTTGTGCTTCATTCAGCCTGGCATTTAGCATGAAGCACTCTGCATATAGGGGAAGGGAATGCAAAAATAAGCACCTGGAGTAACAGGCAAATTTGGCCTTAGAGTATGGAATGAAGCAGGGGGAAAGCTAATAGAGTATTGCCAGGTAATGCACTGGTCATAGCAAGCACCCTCTTCCAACAACAGAAGAGAAGACTCTACACAGAGACATCATCAGACGGTCAACACAGAAATCAGATTGATTATATTCTTTGCAGCCAAAGATAGAGAAACTCTATACAGCCAGCAAAAACAAGACCAGGAACTGACTGTGGCTCAGATCATGAACTCTTTATTGGCAAATTCAGACTTAAATTGAAGAAAGTAGGGAAAACCACTAGACCATTCAGGTATGACCTAAATCAAATCCCTTATGATTATACACTGGAAGTGAAAAATAGATTTAAGGGACTTCATCTGATAGACAGAGTGCCTGATGAACTATGGATGGAGGTTCATGACATTGTACAGGAGACAGGGATAAAGACCATCGCCTTGGAAAAGAAATGCAAAACAGCAAAATGACTGTCTGAGGAGGTCTTACAAATAGCTGTGAAAAGAAGAGAAGTGAAAAGCAAAGGAGCAAAGGAAAGATATTCCCATTTGAATGCAGAGTTCCAAAGAATAGCAAGGAGAGATAAAAAAGCCTTCCTCAGCGATCAATACATAGAAACAGAGGAAAACAACAGAATGGGAAAGACTAGAGATCTCTTCAAGAAAATTAGAGATACCAACGGAACGTTTCATGCAAAGATGAGCTTGATAAAGGACAGAAGTGGCATGGACCTAACAGAAGCAGAATATATTAAGGTGAGGTGGCAAGAATACACAGAAAAACTGTACAAAAAAGATCTTCACCACCCAGATAATCATGATGGTGTGATCACTCACCTAGAGTCTGACATCCTGGAATGTGAAGTCAAGTGGGACTTAGGAGGGATCACAACAAACAAAGCTAGTGGAGGTGATGGAATTCCAGCTGAGCTATTTCGAATCCTGAAAGATGATGCTGTGAAAGTACTGCACTCAATATGCCACGAATTTGGAAAACTCAGCAGTGTCCAGAAGACTGGAAAAGGTCAGTTTTCATTCCAATCCCAAAGAAAGGAAATGCCAAAGAATGCTCGAACTATCGCACAGTTGCACTCATCTCACACAGTAGTAAAGTAATGCTCAAAATTCTCCATGCCAGATTTCAGCAATATGTGAACCAAGAACTTCCAGATGTTCAAGCTGGTTTTAGAAAAGGCAGAGGAACCAGAGATCAAATTGCCAATATCTCCTGGATCATCAAAAAAGCAAGAGAGTTCCATAAAAACATCTGTTTCTGCTTTATTGACTATGCCAAAACCTTTGACTGTGTGGATCACAATAAACTGTGGAAAATTCTGAAATAGATGGGAATACCAGACCACCTGGTCTGCCTCTTGAGAAAACTATATGCAAGTCAGGAAGCTGCAGTTTGAACTGGACATGGAACAACAAACTGGTTCCAAATAGGAAAAGGGGTATGTCAAGGCTATATATTGTCACCCTGCTTATTTAACTTATATGCAGAGTACATCATGATAAATGCCAGGCTGGAAGAAACACAAGCTGGGATCAAGATTGCCAGGAGAAATATCAATAACCTCAGATATGCAGATGACACCACCTTTATGGCAGATGGTGAAGAGGAAGTAAAGAGCCTCCTAATGCAAGTGAAAGAGGAGAGTGAAAGAGTTGGCTTAAAGTTTAACATTCAGAAAACTAAGATCATGACATCTTGTCCCATCACTTCATGGTAAAGAGATGGGGAAACAGTGGACACAGTGGCTGACTTTATTTTTTGGGGAGGGAGGCTCCAAAATCACTGCAGATGGTGATTGCAGCTATGAAATTAAAAGACGCTTACTCCTTGGAAGGAATGTTATGATCAACCTAGACAGCATATTGAAAAGCAGAGACATTACTTTGCCAACAAAGGTCCACCTAATCAAGGCTATGGTTTTTCCAGTGGTCATGTATGGATGTGAGAGTTGGACTGTGAAGAAAGCTGAGTGCCGAAGAATTGATGCTTTTGAACTGTGGTGTCAGAGAAGACTCTTGAGAGTCCCTTGGACTGCAAGGAGATCCAACCAGTCCATCCTAAAGGAGATCAGATCTGGGTGTTCATTGGAAGGACTGATGCTGAAGCTGAAACTCCAATACTTTGGCCACCTCATGCGAAGAGTTGACTCATTGGAAAAGACGGTGATGCTGGGAGGGATTAGGGGCAGGAGGAGAAGGGGACGACAGAGGATGAGATGGCTGGATGGCATCACCGACTTGAAGGACATAAGTTTGAGTAAATTCTGGGAGTTGGTGATGGACAGGGAGGCCTGTCATGCTGCGATCTTGGGGTCTCAAAGTGTCGGACAAGACTGAGCAACTGAACTAAACTACTCTGCATGTAAGTTAAATAAGCAGGGTGACAATACACAGCCTTGATGTGCTCCTTTCCCAATTTGAATCCAGTCTGTTATCCCACATCCAGTTTGAATTGTTGCTTCTTGAGCTACAGGTTTTCAGGAGGCAAGAAGATGGTCTGTTATTCCCATCTATTTAAGAATCTTCCATGGCTTGTTGTGGCCCACACAGTCAAAGACTTTAGCGTAGTCAATAAGGCAGAAGTTGATGGTTTTCCGGAATTCTCTTGTTTTTCTATGATTCAATGGATATTGGCAATTTAATTTCTAGTTCTTCAGGCTTTTCTAAATACAGCTCGCACATCTGGAAGTTGCTGGTTCATGTACCATCGAAGACTAGCTTGGAAAATTTTGAGTATTACGTTGTTAGCATGTGAATTGAGTGCAATTGTGCTGTAGTTTGAACATTTTTTTTTTTTTTTAATATTGCCTTTCTTTGGGATTAGAATGAAAACTGACCTTTTCTAGTCCTGTGGCCACTGCTGAGTTTTTCAGATTTGCTGGCATATTGAGTGCAGCACTTTAACAGCATCATCTTTTAGGTTTTGGTTAGGGAGAGATGAGTTAATATAAAAAAAAAAGTACTTACAAGAATAGAGAGATGAATAAATATACATAGTTACTTGCATGTATATAAGCACTGCTCATGTAATTCAAAAATGAATAAAAAGTAATTCACTAGATATGAAGGAGGCTAACATAGTAGAAGGGTTCAACATTTAAATGAGATGTCTGCAAATGAACTTTGCTATATACCTTTGATATTTGAACTATTTAAATATTTTTGAACCATTAAATAATTAAAAGGAACAGGGTAAAATTAAAACACAAAAATACAGAGCAACCCCTAAATAATAAAACCAGTTCACCTAATTTATATCAAACTGATGGCAAAATCATGTAAGAAAAATAATTACTGGAGCATGAAAACACAGTATTTTGAATGTAAATCTTTAGTAATTTATTTTTCTAATGAAAAGGACTACAAAAAAACCTTCAATTTATTTCAATATCTTATTATTAAAAGTATATATAATGAATAATTAATGTTATTTTGAAACTATTAGAAGTTTATTGTAGAATAAATTCAACATATTTTAATGTCAATAGGGATTACATTATTCAGTATTAAATGAAAGGGATTAATGTATAATAACAGAATATAAATTCAATTTAGTAAGCTTACAGTTGAAAGGGAAACATAGATATCAATGTGTAGTCTGTAGTTAGATTTATGTATGTGGGTATGTGTGTATTCATATACAGAAACACATATATATGCACATTTTCTAGAAAATGCCTAGAACCAATAAAAATTCAATAGCAATACATACCTGAAGCATCAAAATTGTGATATTTGATCAGTCAGTCATGTCCAACTCTGTGCGACCCCCTGGACTCTAGCCCACCAGGCTCCTCTGTCCACGGGATTCTCCAGGCAAGAATACTGGAGTGGGTTGCCATTTCCTTCTCCAATTCATATACAGAAACACATATATATGCACATTTTCTAGGAAATGCCTAGAACCAATGACAATTCAATAGCAATAAATACCTGAAGAATCAAAATTGTGATATTTGAAATCTATTTCCTATGAAAACTAAAGAAAATAATTATAAAAACAGATCATTCTAAGTCACGGGCAAAACAAACAAAATATACAAGGAAATTTTCGGCATCTTATTTTAACCAAGAGCTAGGACATTATTGGACATTATTGGGAATATATCAAAAGGACATAAGAACCATCTTGAAAGAACAGCCTCGCCCAAAGATGAAAGTATTTAATCATCACGAATAACAGGAACTTTTATTTTTCTGATGCATGCAGAAACACAGGCAACATCTAACCAGTTAGCTATCATTCATCTAACTACTTATTTCTCTATTGCTCACCTAAATGCACAACACAGGAGGTTGTAACAGAACAAGCATATTGCCATTGTGCATTGAGAAATTAAAGAACATATAATTTGAATGGTGTTGCAAATTGCAAGTAAAGGTAACTAAAGAATACCAGACTTTGTCCCTGATGCCAGCCCTAGGTCCTGATGCCAAACCTTCCCCACCAGTGAAGACTGGGCTGGTGAGAAGGGATCTGGGTGGGAAGTGGTTACCAGGTTTTTCAAAGTCACTTTTCTTCCACTGTCAAACATACACAGCTTCCTAATAAATAACTGTGAGAATAGAGAAGTGTAGTATCTCCAGTTTTTATTCCTGCAATATAAGTTCCAGCTCTTGCCAAAGTGTGTGTGGTTTATCTTGCAGAGGGGCGTTATTCTTGCCTGACTTTTAGGAGCTTTGGTGGGGAAAAGAGCTTTGACGAAGGGAGGGGGACTTTAGAGAAAGAGGACAACGAGCCCTGGAAGGGTGGAAGGGAGGAGGAGGGGTGGCTGTGTGTTTTCTACCTCCCCACAAAGGGAAGGTGCAGTTGCCAGAGAGAAAGTCCTTTGCCATTCAGCCCCAGAATAAAGACATTTTTCACTGGCTCAGTCACCTGCTGCATAGTTTTCTGAGAATTTGTTGTTCTGTATACAGACATCTTCTGATGGGAATCTTCCCTTCCTCCCAGGGACCACAGACTACTCCAACGAAGAGAGTAATATTTGCTTGGGTGATGATAGTCCCTTAAGCCAAAGAGGAGTTCCTCAATCTGTCCTAGGGACTCAGGTAAACTAGAAAGGGCGGCAACAGAGAACACATCGGGCAAGATAAGGGGGGAGTCCCCAGTTTGGGGTTCAGGTTTTTGGATGACACTTACTTCCCCTCCTGAAAACCTGGATATGGGCTGAACTTGGGTGGGTTAGGCAGGAGGCCTAGGTAGGGGACACTCTTGTCTTCACGAACAGCAAAATAGTGGAAGGCAGCCTGGGAAGACGTGGTCACATCCTTCTCCCCAGGAGGGGCTAGGGAGAAAGGCAGTTTGCAAGGCAAACCTCGCACTTCCTCTTCACTCCCCTTCACTTTCCTGTTACCCCTTTCCTGGTCTCTTCACGTCCACCCTTGTCTGTCCCAATTCCTTCAGCTTTATTGGTTGTACATAAAAACCGCAGTGAAAAAATCTAAGGATGAAAGTTATTTATATAAAATTCGTGCTGTATTATTTTCCTAGGGCTACTATACCAAATTACCACATTGTAGGTAATTTAAAATACCACAACTTTGTTTCCTTATAACTCTGGAGAACATAAGTCTAAAATTGAGGTATCAGTTGGGCCATGTTCTCTCTGAAGGTTGCAAAGGAAGATCCTTCCTTTCTTCTTCCTAGTTACTAGTGGTTGCAGGCAATTTTAGTGATTTATTTGTTTGCAGATGCATGATAATCCTCACATTCCCTTATACTGTAACATGTCTTTCTTTCCCCATGTCTGTCTCTGTGTCTCTATTTTCTCTTCTTTTAAGGACAACACTTACAGGGCCCACTCTAATCTGATGCAACCTCATTTTAACTTCATTACATTTGCAAAGACTCTATTTCCAAAAAGCATCATGAAGATAAGTGTGTGCCATATGAATGCTTTTTAAAAGTGACCTCATCAAAGGGGGATTTAATAATCAACTTAGTAGAATGGCTTTGGAATTCTGCATTCAAATGGATATATCTTTACTATTCTCCTTTGCTTTTTGCTTCTCACAGCTATTTGTAAGGAATCCTCAGAGAGCCATTTTGCTTTTTTACATTTATTTTTCTTGGGAATGATCTTAACCCCTGTCTCCTGTACAATGTCATGAACCTCTGCCCATAGTTCATCAGGCAATCTGTCTACTAGATCTAGTCCCTTAAATCTATTTCTCACTACCGCTGTATAATCATAAAGGATTTGATCTAGGTCATACCTGAATGGTCTAGTGGTTTTCCCTACTTTCTTCAATTTAAGTCTGAATTTGGCGATAAGGAGTTCATGATCTGAGCCATAGTCAGGTCCCACTCTTGATTTTGCTGACTGTATAGAGCTTCTCCATCTTCGGCTGTAAAGAGTGTAATCAACCTGATTTTGGTGTTAACCATCTGGTGATGTCCATGTGTAGAGTCTTCTCTTCTGTTGTTGGAAAAGGGTGTTTGTTATGACCAGTGCGTTCTCTTGGCAGAACTCTATTAGCCTTTGCCCTGCTTCATTCCGTACTCCAAGGCCAAATTTGCCTGATACTCCAGGTGTTTCTTGACTTCCTACTTTTGTATTCCAGTCCTCTATAATGAAAAGGACATCTTTTTTCGGTGTTAGTTCTAAAAGATCTTGTAGATCTTCATAGAACCATTCAGTTTCAGCTTCTTCAGCATTACTGGTCAGGGCATAGACTTGGATTACCGTTATATTGAATGGTTTGCTTTGGAAACGAACAGAGATCATTCTCTTGTTTTTGAGATTGCATCCAGTTACTACATTTCGGACTCTTTTGTTGGCTGTGATGGCTACTCCATTTCTTCTAAGGGATTCCTGCCCACAGTAGTAGATAGAAGGGTCTTCTGAGTTAAACTCACCCATTCCAGTCCATTTTAGTTTGCTGATTCCTAAAATGTTGACATTCACTCTTGCCATCTCCTGTTTGACCACTTTGAATTTGCCTTGATTCATGGACCTAACATTCCAGGTTCCTATGCAATATTGCTCTTTAGAGCATTGGACCTTGCTTCCATCACCAGCCATATCCACAGCTGGGAGTTGTTTTTGCTTTGGATACGTCTCTTCATTCTTTCTGGAGTTATTTCTCCACTGATCTCCAGTAGCATACTGGGCACCCATTGAGATAGGGAGTTCATCTTTCAGTGTCCTATCTTTTTGCCTTTTCATACTGTTCATGCAGTTCTCAAGGCAAGAAATTGAAGTGGATTATCACCTCCTTCTCCAGTGGGCCACATTTTGTCAGAACTCTCCACCATGACCTGTCTGTCTTGGGTAACCCTACATGGCATGGCTCATAGTTTCATTGAGTTGCACAAGGCTGTGGTTCATGTGATTAGATTGGTTAGTTTTTTGTGATGGTGGTTTTCAGTCTATTTGTCCTCTGATGGAGAAGGATAAGAGGCTTATGGAAGCTTCCTGATGGGAGAGATTGACTGAGGGGGAAGCTGGATCTTGTTCTGAAATGTGGAGCCATGCTCAGTAAATCTTTAATCCAATTTTCTGTTGATGGGTGAAATAAGAAAGCATTCCTCAGTGATCAGTGCAGATAAATAGAGGAAAACAGTAGAATGGGAAAGAGGAGAGATCTCTTCAAGATAGTTAGAGATAGCAAGGGAACATTTCATGCAAAGATGTGCTCAATAAAGTACAGAAATGGCAGGCGCCTAATGGAAGGAGAACATATTAAGAAGTGGTGGCAAGAATACAGAGAAGAACTATACAAAAACAATCTTCATGACCCAGATAATCAAGATGGTGTGATCACTCATCTGGAGCCAGACATCCTGGAATGTGAAGTCAAGTGGGCCTTAGGAAGCATCCCTATGAACAAAGCTAGTGGAGGTGATGGAATTCCAGCTGAGTTATTCAAATCATAAAAGTTGATGCTGTGAATAATGCTGCACTCAATATATCAGCAAATTTGGAAAACTCAGCAGTGGCTACAGGACTGGAAAAGGTCAGTTTTCATTTCAATCCCCAAGAAAGGCAATTCCAAAGAATGCTCAAACTACCAAACAATTGCACTCATCTCACACGCTAGTAAATTAATGTTCAAAATTCTCCAAGCCAGGCTTCAACAATACGTGAACCAAGAACTTCCAGATATTCAAGCTGGTTTTAGAAAAGGCAGAGGAACTAGAGATCAAACTGCCAATATCTGCTGGATCATTGAAAAAGCAAGAGAGTTCCAGAAAAACATCTATTTCTGCTTTATTGACTACCCTAAAGCCTTCGACTGTGTAGATAAACTGTGGAAAATTCTTAAGGAGATGGGAATACCAGACCACATGACATGCCTCTTGAGAAACCTGTATGCAGGTCAGGAAGCAACAGTTAGAACTGGGCATGGAACAACAGACTGTGTTCAGTCTATTAACAATCAAAACCAAAAAGCACATGCATGTGAAATCATTTCAGTCGTGTTTGACTCTTTGAGACCTCATGGACTGTCGCTAGCCAGGTTCCTCTGTCCATGGGATTCTCCAGGCAAGAATTTGGAATGTGTTGCCACGCTCTGTTCCAGGGATTCTTCCCAACCCAGATTATGAATTTACATCTCCAGCTTCGGCAAGCAGGTTCTTTACCACTAGCTAGGGATGATCAGTCAGCCACCTGGTGGTAGTTTGACTTTATTGCACCACTTCCATCATAAAAGGTTGTTTTGTTTTTAGCTCAAGATTCTTACTCTGTATATCAAATTGCCTTCCCTCTGACCAAATCCACTACGTATGGCTTTACATAATTCCTTTTCAACCATCATGGTATTCCATACAGCATTGTTTCTTATTGAGAAACTCAATTCAGTTCAGTCGCTCAGTCGTGTCTGACTCTTTACAACTCCATGAACTGCAGCACACCAGGCTTCCCTGTCCATCACCAACTCCTGAAGCTTGCTCAAACTGATGTCCATCAAGTTGGTTATGCCATTAAACCATCTCTTCCTCTGTCGTCCCCTTCTCCTTCTGCCTTCAATCTTTAATCAGGGTCATTTCCAATGAATCAGTACTTTGCATTACTTGGTCAAAGTATTAGAGCTTCAGGTTCAGCATCAATCTTTCCAATCAGTATTTAAGATTGATTTCTTTTAGGATTAATTGGTTTGATCTCCTTGCAGTCCAGGAGACACTCAGCAGTCTTCTCCAACACCACAGTTAGAAAGCATCAATTATTTGGTGCTTACCTTTCTTTATAGTCAACTCTCACATCAATACATGATTGCTGGGAAAATCATAGCTTTGACTAGACGAACCTTTGTCAGTACAGTAATGTCTCTGCTTTCTAATATGCTGTCTAGGTTGGTCATAGCTTCTCTTACAATGAGCAAGTGTCTTTTAAGTTCTTGGCTTCAGTCACCATCTGCAGTGATTTTGAATCACTATTTCCATTCTTTCCCCATCAATTTGCCTTAAAGTGCTGGGACCAAATGTGATCATCTCAGTTTATTGAATGTTGACTTTAAGCCAGGTTTTTCACTCTTCTTTTTCACTTTCATTAAGAGGCTCTTTTGTCTCTTCAGTTTCTACCATAAGGGTGGTGTCATCTGCATATTTGAGGTTATTGATATTTCTCCCAGCAATCTTGATTCCAGCTTGTGCTTCATCCAGCCTGGCATGTCACATGATGTACTCTGCATATAAGTTAAACAAGCAGGGTGACAACATACAGTCTTGATGTACTCTTTTCCTAAATTGGAACCAGTCCTTTGTTCCATGTTTGGTTGTAACTGTTGCTTCTTGACCTTCATACAGATTTCTCAGGAGGCAGGGAAGGTGGTCTGGTATTTCCATCTTTTAAGAATTGTCCACAGTTTGTTGTGATTCATACAATCAAAGGCTTTGGCATAGTCAATAAAGTAGGAGTAGATTTCCAGAGTTTTGGAGCTTTCTTCCTTTTTCTGTGATCCAACAGATGTTGGTAATTTGATCTCTAGTTCCTCTGCCTTTTCTAAATCCAGCTTGAGCATCTGGAAGTTCTTTGTTCATGTATTGTTAAAGCTGTACTGTTAAAGCCTCAGTTGGAGAATTTTACACCTTACTTTGCTAGCGTGATAGATGAGTGCAATTGTGCAGTAGTTTGAACATTATTTGGCATTGTATTTCTTTTGGATAGGAATGAAAACTGAACTTTCCATTCCTGTGGCCACTGCTGAGTTTTCCAAATGTGTTTGCTTATTGAGTGCAACACTTTCACAGCATCATCTTTTAGGATTTGAAATAGCTCAGCTGCAATTCCACCATCTCCACTAACTTTGTTCATAGTGATGTTTCCTAAGGCCTACTTGGCTTCACATTCCAGGATGTCTGGTTCTAGGTGAGTGATCACACCATCATGGTTATCTGGGTCATGAAGATCTTTTTTGTATAGTTCTTCTGTGTATTCTTACCATCTCTTCTTAATATCTTCTGCTTCTGTTAGGTCCATACTATTTCTATCTTTTATTGTGCCCATCTTTGCATGAAATATCCCCTTGGTATCTCTAATTTTCTTGAAGAGCTCTCTGGTCTTTCCCATTATTTTCCTCCATTTCTTTTCGTTGATCACTGATTCAGTCTTTCTTGTATATCCTTGCTATTCTTTGGAACTCTGCATTCACATGGGTGTATCTCCTTTTTTATTTTGTCTTTCACTCTTCTTCTTTTCACAGCTATTTGTAAGGCCTCCTCAGGCAACCATTTTGCCTTTTTGCATTTCTTTTTCTTGGGGGTGGTCTTGTATAATATCACAAACCTCCATCCATAGTTCTTCACGCACTCTCTCTATCAGATCTAATCCATTGAATCTACCTGTCAATTCCACTTCATAATTGTAAGGACTTTGATTTAGGTCATACCTGAATGGTCTAGTGGTTTTCCCTACTTTCTTCAATTGAAGTCTGAATTTTGCAATAAGGAGTTCATGATCTGAACCAGTCAGCTCCCACTCTTGATTTTGCTGACTGCATAGAGCTTATCCATCTTCAGCTGCAAAGAATATAATTAATCTGATTTTAGTATTGAGCATCTATTAATGTACAATTGGAGAATCATCTCTTGCGTTGTTGGAAGAGGATGTTTGCTATGACCAGTTTTCTCTTCAGAAACCTCTGTTAGCCTTTGCCCTGCTTCGTTTTGTACTCCAAGACCAAACTTGCCTGTTACCCCAGGCATCTCTTGACTTCCTACTTTCACATTCCCGTCCCCTATAATGAAAATGATATCTTTTTCTGGTGTTAATTTTAGAAGTTCTTGTAGGTCATCATAGAACCATTCAGCTTCAGCTTCTTCAGCATAAGTAGTTAGGGCATAGGCTTGGATTACTATAATATTGAATGGTTTGCCTTGGAAATGAACAGACATCATTTTGTCATTTTTGAGATTGCACCCAAGTACTTCACTTCAGAACTTTTGTTTGAATAACTCACTTAATAGCAAATGAAGAGAGACAATACATCCTTGACCCTGGAATTCACTGGTCTTACTATACCCCCCACAAATTTAAATAGCTGGGTTGAGAGAATGGTGGACTGGCCTTTTAAAGACTCAGTTACAGTCATCACTAGATGGCAATACCTTGTATCCCTGGACAGTGTTCTCTAGGAGGTTTGCTATAAATCAGCTTCCATTATAAGGTGCTGTTTTCCCCAACGCTGGGATTTACCAGCACAGGAATCAAAGAAGGAAATTGTACCAGCATTATGTACTCTTATCCCTAGTCATTTATCAGCAAAATTCTGTATCCTGTCCCCAGAATCTATATTTTTCTGATCTAAAGTTCTTACTTCCAGAAGGAGGAAATCTTCCACCAGAAAGTACAACAAAAAACATTTTATGATTGTCATCTGCCTACTTTGAGCTAGTAGTCCTTCTAAATTTACAGGAAAACAAACAATTATTGTGCTGATTGGGGTGAATTATCTTGATTACCAAGGGGAAATTGAGCTAGCTCTACACAATAGAGGTGAAGGAGGTTATGTCTGGAATATTGGAGATGCCTTAGTTTGTCTTTATGTGCTACCATGACCTGTTATTAAAGTCATTTGAAAACTAAAACCTGATTTAGCAAGATGATTAACAGCTCAGACCTTTCAGGATTAAAGTTTGAGTGACCCTACTGTTCCTGAAGGCTCAGATTCTCTGTATATCAGTGCCAAATCAAATCCTGGAGACAGAGTTTTGATGAAGTAAAAAAGGATAACTTTGCCAGGCAAAGGGAGACACACTGGGCTTCTGCTTTGAAAAACTTTGTGTCTTCACCTCAGAGAACTTGATGAGGGGTTTTAAAACAGTGGTTCAAAGGTAGGGTCTCTGACAAGACCAGGGTATAAGCAAGGCTTGTGCTCCCTAAATATTGTCCCTAAGATTGTCTCCTAATCTTGATGAGATTTTTGTCCCTCTAATCTTCCCTAAGGTGATTTATTTTCTGTTCCTCCCTTGATTAGCAACTGTTCAAATCCACCCTTTGGAACTCAGGGAGGAGACTGAGTGACTTCTGGAGGCTGGAGACTTCTTACAAGAAATGGATGGCAGAAAGGCATCTGTGCCTGAAAGCCCCACAAGATCCCATTTGGTTTCATAACTATAGAAAGAACCATACCATCTGAGGTTTGCAGAGGGCAATGGAAATATGGAGAGAATAGTGGCAGAAGGTAGTTATAAATGCCAACTACAACTATGTGATCAGTTGCAGAAATTAAAAAAAAAAACATTATAAGTATTTTACTTCTTTATGCTTTGCATGGATTTGCATGTTTATGTATACATGAATATATGTGTGAATCTGAGCAAATATTTTTGTTTTCTTCCCTCGCTTATCCCTTTATCATCTAATATAAGATACATTAACTAGAGTTAACTTTAAATTACAATATTAAGTCACAGGGTATCAAGAAGAAGAGTTAGCAGTACCCAAGGATTTTGCATCTGAGACCAAGCAAGACCTTGCAGGCCCCTCCCAAGAATAAAAACCTTTCAGTGCCCCTCATTTCTTGGTTATAGGAAAAGGGTCTCTTAAACCTTCCTTGAGTTCTAAAGGGCAGATTCAAATAGTTACTAATTTGGAAAGTGAGGGAATGTGGAAACAGAGGCAGGCCAGTCAAGAAACAATAGTCCTGGTTCTTCCTCAAGGAAAATACATAACACATCTGACACATATATTTTCCTTCTTTTACAGAAACTAAGGCCCTCATTCAGATTGTTGCTGTTCAGTTGCTAAATTGTGTCCAACTGTTTGCCATCCCCTGGATTGCAGCACGCCTATCTTCCCTGTCCTTCACTATCTCTCAGAGTTTGCTCAAATTCCTGTCCATTGAGTCAGTGATGCTATCTAACCATCTCATCCTTTGCTGCTCCCTTCTCCTTTTGCCCTCAGTCTTTCCCAGCATCAAGGTCTTTCGCAGTAAGTCAGCTCTTTGCATCAGGGGGCCAATGTATTGGAGCTTCGGCTTCGGTCTCAATCCTTCCAATGAATATTCAGAATTGATTTTTTTTTAATTGACTGGTTTGATCTCCTTGCAGTCCATGGGGCTCTCAAGAGTATTCTCCAGCACCACATTTCGAAAGCATCAATTCCTTAGCGCTCAGCCTTCTTTATGGTCCAACTCTCACACCTGTGCATGGTTACTGGAGAAATCTTAGCTTTGACCATGTGTACCTTTGTCAGCAAAGAGATGCCTCTGCTTTTAAATATGCTGTCTAGAATTTTCATAGCTTTCTGTCCAAGGCACACGTGCCTTTTAATTCCATGGCTGCAGTCCCAGATGGAGGATGATAACTTCAGGCTGAGCACAGATTCCTAGAACATCACCCTGTTACCTCACCATCAACTAATCAGAAGAAAGTCACACACTCTACAGTCATTACTCCAAATTTTGCCTTAAAAAAACCACTCCGTGAGAACCATCAGGGAGTTCAGTTCTGAGCATGAGTTGCCTGTACTCCTTGCTTAACACCTGAAAAATCCACAGTACTCTACTTCACCACAACCAGGCTGTCAGTACACTGGCTCTGTTGAGAGCCAGCAGAGCAGACCCAAGCTGTGTTTGATGCCAGCCTTTTTTAGGTAAGGGATTAGTGTGCTATTATAAGCAAGATTGCTGTATCATGTTAGGTGCAAGTATGACTATCACAGCTTTCATTTCATGTAACTGAAATTTTAAGAAATGTGTATGAACATCAAGTTGAAAAAGCAAGTGTAAACTGTGATAACTTCACTTGTCAGTGTAACTAAGATATGCATGCTTCTGAATGCTTAGTCTTGTCTGATAATTTGCAACCCACTGAACTGTAACCCACCAGGCTCCTCTGTCCATGGAGCTTTCCAGACAAAAATACTGGAGTGAGTTGCCATTTCCTACTCCAGAGTAGTTCGCAGTAATTCAATTAAACACTGTTACTGTGAAGATATATTGCAATTATGGTTAATATCTACAATCAGTGAACTTTAAGTGAATAAAATTATACTTGATGTTGTGAGTGGGATTCAGTCCAGTCCATTGAAAGGCCTTAAGAACAAAACTGAGGAAATCTCTCCCTCTTTCTCCAATGGGTCCTGTTTTTCTTGTAGAAGCCTGATTGATACAGAAAGTGTAGGAAATAAAGCAATACATTTAAAAATACTGTGAAGAACCAGCCAGAATATGCAATACTCTACAGAACAATCTAGAGTCTCTATAAGATTGTTTTTCCAATCATTTTTATAGTTTCATTGTTTCCAATCATTTTTATAGTTTCATTTATAGTTTCATTATAATTTCAGTAATTTCAGCTTCTTAAGCAAATATTTATTTTGTTTTTGAGTCCTTGATCTTATTCACATTTTATTCTTAGCTTTGTGACTTCAGTGTTTAACTCATTAAATCTCTTTCTTGTTTACTTTTTTTTTAAGTATCCAGAATTTAAATAAGAATAAACATTCTTCTAAGAAATAAACAAAAATCTGTGTTTATATGGTATTTACTTTCATTTACATTTTTAACATTTATTTTAATTGGAGGGTAATTTCTTTATAAAATAATTTGCCTGCCAATCCAAAAGACACAGGAGACCCAGGTTCAGTCCCTGGGTCTGGAGAAGCGGTATAGCAACCCACTCCAGTATTCTTGCCTAGAAATATCCTGTGGACAGAGGAGCCTGGAGGGTTACAGTCCATAGGGTCTCAAAGAGTCAGATATGACTCTTGCCATTTCCTTCTTTAGGGGATCTTCCCAACCTAGGGACTAACCCTGGGTCGTCTGTGTTTCTTTTATTGGCAGGCAGATTCTTTACCAGTAAGCCACCTGGGAAGCCCTCACATTATATACACTCAGATATTACTTAATTTATACTATTTTCTGTAATTTGATGCTGTCTAAGCATATATGTGTCTTTTGTTTGTTGGATTTTATTTTGCTCCTGGTCATGGATTTTTAAGGACTTCCCTAATAGCTCAGCTGGTAAAGCATCCATCTGCAATGCAGGAGAGTCTGGTTCGATTCCTGAGTTGGGAAGATAAACTAGAAAAGGGATAGACTACCCACTCCAGTATTCTGGGGCTTCCCTTGTGGCTCATCTGGTAAAGAATTCACCTTCATTATGGGAGACCTGGATTTGATTCTTGGGTTGGGAGGATTCCCTGGAGAAAGGAAAGACTATCCACTCCAGTATTCTGGCCTAGAGGATTCCATGGACTGTATAGTGCATGGGATCACAAAGAGTTAGACACGATTGAGTGACTTTCGCTTTCATGGATTTTTATAACTATTTTCATATTACCTTATTTTCTTCAGAGATAGTGATTTTTTTCCACCTCTGGTGTTTTTCTATATTGACTTGAGCTGAACTTTTTAAAGGTATATAATATTTATTTTAAAATATTATACATTGGCATTCTGAGTTTGCTTTTAATAACTTTTCCTTGAGTTGTTGAAATAGACCCCTTTATTGTAGTGAGTAAAAGCAGTGACTTTAGAATTCAACTATTCCATATTACATATTTATTGGCTGTTTTATTCTAGACATACTACTAAAACTCTCTATTCAATAGTTATACCTTTTAAATGATAATATATTTCCCTATCCCAAGGAACCTTCAGAGGATTCAATTAAATAAGAAATATAAAGTGATGCTGTAATCATTACATAGTAAGAATTCAAAATATGTTAGTCATTATTATTAACTCAGTTTATTAAAGAGTTTTGCTAAATATTTTCAAACATAGTTGTGGAATTACTCATCTAATTCAGAGGAATTTTGACTGGTTTACAATATTTTATTGTGCTTAGTCATTGAGTCCTGTCCAACTCTTTGTGATCTCATGGACTGTAGCCTGACAGGCTTCTCTGTCCGTGGGATTCACCAGGCAAGAATACTGAATTGGATAGCCATTCCCTTCTCTAGGGGATCTTGCTGACCCAAGGATCAAACCCAGGTCTCCTGTATCGCAGACAGTTTCTTTACCATCTGAGCCACCAGGGAAGCCCATCATGTTTTATGGTTTTTACCTAATTGCTGGAACACCACTTAAACTTTATATCTGTCAATTTTATTTCTACACAAACTTTGATTTTTGCTATTTTCTTTTGGAGTTAAATACATTTTTCTATACCTTGATTTTCAAAGACTACTATAATCATGTTTCAGGTATATATTCTAAAATGTTATAAAGTTATTTTTTACCTATTTTTGTGAGTTTAATCCACTTTTTTATTTGAATTGTATTTATTGAATATTTGCATTTATGTTTCTATATTATTTGATATTTTCTCTTTATAATGCACTCCAAATACACAGTATATTTTCTCTTCTGCTTTAAGTGTCTTGTTTTCACTCTTGCTTGTTATTTTTATGCTAATTTGTGAAATAGTTATGATCTGTTAATATTCTTGGACTACTTGTATATCTTATAAATATATCTCACATAGTGTTCTCTTTTCATATTCTAAATTTATTTGTTACCTTTTGAATTTAATTAGAAATTTAGAATATCTTAATTTCCCTTTGAACCTACCATTCTCTTGTTCACAAACTTAAGATCTAGATTCTTAGTTAAATCTTATCTTTTACCCATTAAATTTTTACTGTTAATCACAACTGACTTCCCTGGTGGCTCAGATGGTAAAGAATCTGCCTGAAATGTGGGAGACCAGGGTTTGATTCCTGGGTTGGGGGAACATCCCCTGGAGGAGGGCATAGCAACCCAATCCAGTATACTTGATTGGAGAATCCCCATGGGTAGAGGAGCCTGGTAGGCTACAGTCAATGGGGTCACAAAGATTCAGACATGGCTGAGCAACTTTCACTTTCACTTTGTCTATGTCTATATAAATTAACCAATTATGTTAGATCTCATGCCTTCTTTCCTGTTTCTTCTTGCTAAGTTTAATTTTCTCACTTATGAAATTTTTTTCAATTATAATTTTTCAATTAGTAATTCAGTAAAGTCAACTAGGAAAATATTTTAGTTTGGCATGTGTTTCTTTTTATGATTTGACACTGTTATCTATTGCTATTGTTTGAAAATCGCTTTTCATTCTATTTCTTATTATTTCATGGGAAAATCTGCTTTATGATAGTTCCCTATGGATGGATGTATTTTTATTTTTTCCTTTCTAAAGGAAACATTTTTCTCCAAAATCACTGCAGACAGTGATGGCAACCATGGAATTAAAAAACACTTGCTCCTTGGAAGGAAAGCTATGACAAACCTAGACAGCATTTTCAAAAGCAGAGGTATCACTTTGTTGCAAAAGCCATATAGGCAAAGATATGGTTTTTCCAGTACTCTTATATGGTTGTGAGAGTTAGATCACACAGAAGGCTGTGTGCTGAAAAGTTGATGCTTTCAAATTGTAGTGCTGGAGAAGACTCTTGGGAGTCCCTTGGATTGCAAGAACATCAAACCAGTCAGTTCTAAAGAAAGTCAAGCCTGAGTATTCATTGGAAGGACAGATGCTGAAGCTGAAGCTCCAATATATTGGCCAATTGATGTGAAGAACTGACTCATTGGGAAAGACCTTAATGCTAGGAAAGATTGAAGGCAGGAGGAGAGGGGAGCCACAGAGAATGAGATGGTTAGATAGCATCATTGACTCAGTAGACATTAATCTGATAATTCTCTGAGAGATAGTGAAGGACAGGTGAACCTAGCATAGTCCATGAGGTGGCAAAGAGTTGGACACAATTAGCAACTGAAGTACAGCAACAGAGGCAGCATTTTAAATATCCCTTTTTGGTCTTGTTGGCTCTTTTCTCTTTTTTTTTAAACCAATCTGAATATCTATTCAATTCTATAAGATTCTTCACAATTATCTTTTAAAATAATAAGCCCCTCATCATTCTCATTTCTTACTTTCACAGGACTTTTATTTGCCTTAAGTGCCTTTTATTATTTTTTTTCCTATGTTTAATAAAACTGATAGTTTTCTTAAAGGTTATTTTATTTATTACTGGTTTAGGATTATCTCTCTAAGTGCCTTTGCCATTGGTAATTTCTGGTAGTTTGTAAGCCTTGAAGCAGCTCCCTTTGCTAGCTAACGAGAGCAATGTTTGTCTTTCCTGCATTAATGAGAAAGCATTAATGAGGCTGTAGTGACAAGCCAGAATAACAGCTACTTTGTCTCTTGTTCACTGTTATGGCTTTGAATTTCTTTTGCACTTCAGTTTCTAGGAGGTTTAATTCTTTCCTTTGATCTTTGATATGGATTTTATATATAAAAAAAACACACAGATATTAATTAGTAAATTTTGCCTTGTTCAATATTGAACTTATTCTAAGGCTATTCAGAATATTTGTATTTTTATTATTTTAAATATTTTTTAATTGAAGGATAATTGTTTTACAGAATTTTGTTGTTTTCTGCCAAACCTCAACATAAATCAGCCATAGGTATACATATATGCCTTCCCTTTTGAACCTCCCTCCTATCTCCCTCTCCATTCCACCCCTCTAAGTTGCTACAAAGACCTCATTTGAGTTTCTTGAGCCATACAGCAAATTCCCATTGGCTATTCACATTACATGTGGTAATGTAATTCTTCATGTTACTCTTTCGATATATCTCACCCTCTCCTCCCTTCTATGTCTATTCTCTATGTCTATTTCTCCATTGCTGTCCTATAAATAGATTCTTCAGTGCTATTTTTCTAGATTCCATATACATGTGCTAGAATATGATATTTCTCTTTCTCTTTCTGAGTTATTTCCCTGTGTATAATAGGTTCTAGGTTCATCCACCTCATCAGAACTAACTCAAATGTGTTTCTTTTTATGGCGAGTAATATTCCATTGTGTATATGTACCACAACTTCTTTATTCATTCATCTGTCAATGGACATTAGGTCACTTCCATGTTCTAGCTATTGCAAATAGTGCTGCAATGAACAATGGGATACATGTGTCTCTTTCCATTTTGGTTTCCTCAGGGTACATGCCTAGGAGTGGGATTGCTGGGTTATATGGTAGATTTATTCCTAGTTTTTTAAAGAAATCTCCATACCAATTTCCATGGTGGCTATATCAGTTTACATTCCCACTAACAGTGCAAGAACATTGCCTTTTCTCCAAACTCTCTCCAGCATTTATTGTTTATAGACTTTTTGATGATGACCATTCTGACAGGTGTGAGGTGATATCTCATTGAAGTTTTGATTTGCATTTCTCTAATAGTGAGCAATGTTGAACATCTTTTCATGTATTTATTAGCCATCTGTATGTCTTCCTTGGCAAAATATCTGTTCAGATCTTTTCCCCACTTTTTGATTAAGTTGTTTGTTTTTCTGTATTGAGTCATATGAGCTTCTTGTATATTTTGGAAATTAATCCTTTGCCAGTTGTTTCATTTGCCATTTTTTTTCTCCCATTCTTCAGGATGTCTTTTCATCTTCCTTATAGTTTCCTTGGCTGTGCAAAAGCTTTTGAGTTTAATCAGGTCTCACTTGCTTACTTTTGTTTTTATTTCCATTATTCTAGGAGATGGGTCATAGAAGATCTTGCTTTGGTTTATATTATCGAGTGTTCTGTCTATGTTTTCCTCTGAGTTTTATGGTTTCTGGTCTTACATTTAGGTCCTTAATCCATTTTGAGTTTATCTTTGTGAATGGTGTTAAGAAGTGTTCTAATTTTATTCTTTAACATGTAGCTGTTCAGTGTTCCAGGCACCATTTATTGAAGAGGCTCTCTTTGTTGCATTGTATATCCTTGCCTCCTTTGTCAAAAATAAGGTATCCATAGGTGTGTGGGTTTATTTCTGGAACTTCTATCTTGTTCCATTGGTCTATATTTCTGTTTTTGTGCCCGTACCATACTGTGTTGATGTCTGCACCTTCATAGTATAGTCTGAAGTCACCAAGGTTTATTCCTCCAGCTCCATTCTTCTTTTTCAAGATTGCTTTGGCTATTTGGGGTCCTTTGTGTTTCCATATGAATTGTGAAATATTTTTGTTCTAGTTCTGTGAAAAATGCCATTGGTAATTTAATATGGATCACATTGAATTTGTAGATTGCATTTGGTAGTACTGTCATTTTCATAAAATTTATTCTTCCTACCCAGGAACATGGAATATCTCTCCATCTGTTTACACTGTCATTGATATTTTCATTCAGTTCAGTTCAGTTCAGTCACTCAGTCGTGTCCAACTATCTGCGACCCCATGAATCGCAGCACGCCAGGCCACCCTGTCCATCACAAACTCCTGGAGTTTACTCAAACTCATGCCCATCGAGTCGGTGGTGCCATCCAGCCATCTCATCCTCTGTCATCCCCTTCCTTCTCCTCCTGCCCCCAATTCCTCCCAGCATCAGGGTCTTGTCCAATGAGTCAGCTCTTTGCATGAGGTGGCCAAAGTACTGGAGTTTCAGCTTCAGCATCAGTCCTTCCAATGAACACCCAGGACTGAACTCCTTTAGGATGGACTGGTTGGATCTCCTTGCAGTCGGCGACTCTCAAGTGTCTTCTCCAACACCACAGTTCAAAATCATCAATTCTTTGGCACTCAGCTTTCTTCACAGTCCAACTCTCACATCCATACATGACGACTGGAGAAACCATAGCCTTGACCAGACGAAACTTTGTTGGCAAAGAAATGTCTCCGCTTTTTAATATGCTATCTAGGTTGGTCATAACTTTCCTTCCAAGGAGTATGTGTCTTTTACTTTCATGGTTGCCGTCACCATCTGCAGTGATTTTGGAGCCCCAAAAAATAAAGTCTGACACTGTTTCCACTGTCTTTCCATCTATTTCCCATGAAGTGATGGGACCAGATGCCATGATCTTAGTTTTCTGAATGTTGAGTTTTAAGCCAACTTTTTCACTGTCCTCTTTCACTTTCATCAAGAGGCTTTTTAGTTCCTCTTCACTCTCTGCCATAAGGGTGGTGTCATCTGCATATCAGAGGTTATTGATATTTCTCCTGGCAATCTTGATTCCAGCTTGTGCTTCTTCCATCCCAGCATTTCTCATGATGTACTCTGCATGTAAGTTAAATAAGCCTTGATGTAGTCCTTTTCTTATTTGGAACAAGTCTGTTGTTCCATGTCCAGTTCTAACTGTTGCTTCCTGATCTGCATAGAGGTTTCTCAAGGGGCAGGTCAGGTGGTCTGGTATTCCCATCTCTTTCAGAATTAGTGTCTTATAATTTTCTCCGTACATTTCTTTTGTCTCCTTAGGCAATTTATTCCTAGATATTTTACTCTTTTTGTTTCAATGGTGAATGGGATTGATTCCTTAATTTCTCTTTCTTATTTTTCATTGTTAGTACATAGAAAGGCAAGTGATTTCTGTATATTGTTTTTGTATCCTTCAACTTGGCTAAATTCACTGATTAGCTCTAGCAATTTTCTGATACTATATTTAGGGTTTTCTATGTACGGTATCATATCATCTGCATACAGTGAGTGTTTTACTTCTTTTCCTATCTGGATTCTTTTTATTTCTTTTTATTCTATGATTGCTATAGCTAGGAATTCCAAAATTATGCTGAATAATAGTGGTGAAAGTGGACATCCTTGTCCTCTTCCTGATCTTAGGGGGTATGCTTTCAGGTTTTCACCATTGAGAATAGTGCTTGCCTTAAGCTTATCATATATGGCCTTTACTATGTTGAGGTATGTTCCTTCCATGTCCATTTTTTAAAAGAATTTTAATCATATATGGGTGCTGAGTTTTGTCAAAGGCTTTTTCTGCATCTATTGAGATTATCTTGTGGTTTTTATCTTAAAAATTTGTTAATATGGTGTATCACATTAATTGATTCACATATATTGAAGAATCCTGGCATCCCTAGAATAAACCCAACTTGATTATGGAGTATGAGCTTTTTGATGCATTGCTGAATTGTGCTTGCTAAAATTTTGTTGAGGGTTTTTGCATCTATGTTCATCAGTGATATTGACCTGTAGTTTTCTTTTTGTGTTGTTTTTGTCTGGTTTTGGTATCAAGGTGATTGTCACCTCATAGAATGAGTTTGGAAGTGTTCCTTCCTCTGAAATTATTTGAAACAGTTTTAGAAGGATAGGCATTACCTCTTCTCTAAATGTTTGATAGAATCCTCCTGTGAAGCCATCTGGTCCTGGGCTATTGTTTTTGTGTGTGTGAGATTTTTAATCACAGCTTCAGTTTCAGTGCTTGTAATTGGGTTGTTCATAATTTCTATTTCTTCCTGGTCAGGCTTAGAAGACTGAACTTTTCTAATAATCTGTCCATTTCTTCCAGGTTATCCATTGTTTTGCCATGTAGTTGTTCATAATAGTCTCTTATAATCCTTTGTATTTCTGCTTTGTCTGTTGTAATCTCTCCTTTTTCATTTCTTTCTTTTTTTATTCTTCTCTTTTTTTCTTGATGAGTCTGGCTAAATGTCTGTCAATTTGTTTATCTTCTCAAAGGACCAGTTTCTAATTTTACTAATCTTTACTATTCTTTCATTTCTTTTGTATTTATTTCTACTACTAATTTTGTGGAGTTTTTTTGTTCTTCTTTTTCCAGTTGTTTTAGGTGTAAAGTTAGGTTGTCTATTTGATGTTTTGCTTGTTTCTTGAGGTAGGATTGTAATGCTATAAATGTCCCTCTTAGAGCTACTTTTACTGTATCCCATAGGTTTTGAGTTGTCATGCTTTCATTGTCATTTGTTTCCAGAAATTTTTTGACTTCTCTTTTCATTTTTTCAATAATCTGTTGGTTATTTAGAAGCATAAAGTTTGATCTCCATGTGTTTGTGTTTTTTACAGGTTTTTTTTTTCCTTGTAATTGATATCTAGACTCATAGTGTCATGGTCAGAGAAGATGCTTGATACAATTCAATTTTCTCAAATTTACTGAGGTTTGAAATGTGACCCAAGATGTGGCCCAACCTGGAGAATGTTCCATGTACACTTGAGAAGAAGGTTTATTCTTCTGCATTTTAATAGAATGTCCTGAAGATATCTATGAGAGCCATCTCATCTAATGTATCATTTAAATCTTGTGTTTCCTTATTAATTTTCTATTTTGATGATCTGTCCATTCATGTGAATGGGGTGTTAAAATACCTTTACTATTGTTGTGTTATTGTCAATTTCTCCTTTTATGTTGTTAGTGTTTGTCTTATGTATTGAGGTGCTCCTATGTTGGGTGCACAGATATTTACAATTGCTATGTCTTTCTCTTGGATTGATACCTTGTTCATTATGTAGTGTCCTTCCTTATCTCCTGTTCTGCACTTTAAGGTTTATTTTGTCTGATATAAGGATTGCTATTGCAACTTTCTCTTGCTTCCCATTTGCATGGAATATATTTTTCCATCCTCTTACTTTCAGTCTATATGGTCTTTAGGTCTGAAGTGGGTTTCGTGTAGCCAGCATATATATAGGTCTTGTTTTTGTATCCATTCAGCTAGTTTGTGTCTTTTAGTTGGAGAATTTAATCCATTTACATTTAAAGTAAATATTAATGTATATGTTTCAATTTCCACTTTTTTAATTGCCTGCAGCTGATTTTGTAGATCTTTTCTTCTCCTGTATTTCTTGTCTATATAAGTCCCTTTAACATTTGTTGTAAAGCTTGTTTGGTGGTACTGAATTCTCTTAACTTTTGCTTGTCTGAAAAGCTTTTACTTCTCCACCAATTTTGAATGAGATCTTTGCTGGATACAGTAATCTTTGTTATAGATTCTTCCCTTTCAGTACTTTAAATAAATCCTCCCATTCACTTCTGGCCTGTAGAGTTTCTGCTAAAAGATCATCTGTTAGCTGTATTGTATTTCCCTTGTATGTTACATGTTGCCTTTCCCTTGCTGCTTTTAACATTTTTTCTTTTTGTTTGGTTTTTGTTAGTTTGATTTGTATGTGTTTTGGCATATTTCTCCTTGGATTTATCCTGTATGGGACTCTATGTATCTCTTAGACTTGATTGACTATTTACTTTGCCATGTTGGGGATATTTTAAACTATAATCTCTTCAAAAATTTCCTCATACCCTTTCTTTCTCTCTTCTTCCTCTGGAACCCCTATAATTTGAATGTTGGTGTGTTTGATATTGTCCCAGAGGACTATCTTCAGTTCTTTTTTTTTTTTTTTTTACTTTATTCTGCTTTTCAGATGTTATTTCCACCATTTTATCTTCCAGCTCACTGATTCATTCTTCTGCTTCAGATATCCTGCTATTAATTCCTCCTAGAGTATGTTTAATATCAGTAATTGTGTGGTTTATCTCAGTATGCTTATTCTTTCATTCTTCTAGGTCTTTGTTAGTTGCTTCTTGCATATTCTCCATTTTGTTTTCAAGGTTTTTGATCATCTTTACTATCATTATTCTGAGTTATTTTTTGGGTAGTTTGCATATTTCCTCTTCATTTATTTGGACTTCTGTGTTTCTAGTTTGTTCATTAATTTCTATAGTATTTCTCTGTCTTTTCATTTTTTTTTTTTTTTAAACTTACTGTGTTTGAGGTCTCCTTTTCCCAGGCTTCAGGGTTGAATTCTTTCTTCCTTTTGGTTTCTGCCCTCCTAAGCTTGGTCCAGTGGTTTGTGTAAGCTTTATATGGTGTGAGATTTGTGCTGAGGTTTTCTTTGTTTGTTTTTCCTCAGATGGGCAAGGCTGAGTGAGATGGTAATCTTGGCTGCTGGTGATTGTGTTTATATTTTTGTTCTGTTTGTTGTTTAGATGAAGTGTCCTGCACAGAGTGCTACTGGCGGTTGGGTGATGCTGGAACTTGTATTCAAGGGATTTCCTTTGTGTGAGTTCTCACTACTTGATACTCCCTAGTGCTGGTTCCCTGTTAGTCTAGGGTTGAAGTCAGTGCTCCCACTCCAAAGGCTCAGGGCTTGATCTCTGTTCAGGAATGAGGATTCCACAATTGGTTTTTTATGGCATTAAGAGAGATTAAAAGAAATACCCAAAAATGAGAAACCAAAGATGAACCCCAGACAAATGGCAGTTACAAAATCAGGCAAACAATAATTAAAATAATTGAATATACACATATACATATACACCCATAAGTAAAATCAAAACAGTCCAACAAAAAATAAAGTATAGTAGGTTGACCCAGTGAGAAAAGAAATAAAAAATTATATTTACCAGGTGAGATCAAAGCTAACCAAAGTGCAAACTGGAAAACAAAGCCAAGCAAGGTGCCAAGTGAGGAAACATGTAATGATAACAAAACTAACAAATATGTTGAGAGGAGAGGAAAGAGAAAATAAAGAAAGAAGAGATAATGAAAAGTTAAATAGAGGTAGATGAAGAAAATTCATGCATATTAAAGATTAACTGCAAGGGGAAAAGAACAATATAAAAGACAAACAAAAGAATAAAGGTAGAAAAAACATACAATAGGTTTAAAAATTAAAACATAAAATTAAAAGAAAACAGAAAAGAAGAAGAAGAAAAAAAAAGGAAAACTCCATAGAACTGCAAAAGCCCAATGTAGAGACAGAGTTATACAACAACAGTAAAAAGTGTGCTTGAACATACATGTATACATATACACTCATAAGCAAAATCAAAACAGTCCAACAAAAATAAAGTACAATAGATTGATCCGGCCATCAAAGAGACCAAAAATTATATCTACCAGTTAAGAACAAAACCAACTAAAGCACAAACTGGAAAACAAAACTAAAGCAAGGTGCCAAATGAGGAATAAAGCAATGAAAATAAAACTAACAAATATGTTGAAAGAAAAGGAAAGAGAGAAAAGAAAGAATAGATATACAAAGTTAAATAGAGGTAGATAAAGATTTATATATGTTAAAGATTAAGTGCAAGGGGAAAGGAACTGTAGAAAAGACAAACAAAGGAATAAATGTAGAAAAATAATAATAGGTTTAAAAATTAAAAGTTACAATTAAAAAAAAGGAGAAAAATTAAAAGGGAAGAAGGAAAACAAAACAAAAAAGGAAAACTCCACAGAACTGTAAATGTTCAATGTAGAAGTAGAGGTTTGTCAGTTCAGTTCAGTCCCTCAGTCATGTCCAACTCTTTGCGACCCCATGAACTGCAGCACGCCAGGCCTCCCTGTCCGTCACCAACTCCCGGAGTTCACCCAAACCCATGTCCATTGTGTCGGTGATGCTGTCCAACCATGTCATCCTCTGTCATCCCCTTCTCCTCCTACCTTCAATCTTTCCCAGCATCAGGGTCTTTTCAAATGAATCAGCACTTCCCATTTGGTGGCCAAAGTATTGGAGTTACAGCTTCAACATCAGTTCTTCCAGTGAACACCCAGGGTTGATCTCCTTTAGGATGGACTGGTTGGATCTCCTTACAGCCCAAGGGACTCTCAAGAGTCTTCTCCACCACCACAGTTCAAAAGAAACAATTCTTTGGTTTATAACAACAGTAAAAAAATTTGACTGGGAAAAACAAAAAAGAAGAAGCTCAAAAACTTAATTATATATCATAGTGCCAATAACATTGAAAATGGCAACAGATAGAGAGGAAAAAAGGAGGAGAAACAGAAGAGAAAAAAAAAATCCAAAAGTAGCTAAAGAACAAGTTAAAGCATAAGGAAAACAAACATTTTTTTTTGAATCACTGCTGTCAAAATTCTTTCCCTCTCCAGGAGTCACTGTCCACCTCACCTCCCTAGGATGCTCTCCAACACTGTTCTGGTCTCTGGATCTGCTGTGGGACAGCTCAGATTCTAATCTGTTCCTACTCCTGTGTGTTCTTCTCTCCAATGTGTGTTTACTTTTGTGGGAACTCTCTATGTCCTTTTATATATTCCATAGACACAGAGTCTGCCTAGTTGATGCTGTGGATTTAATCTGTCACTGGTACAGCTGGTGGGAAGGTTTTGGGTCTTCTTCCTTAGCTACACTGCACCTGGGTTTCAACTGTGGTTTTATTTCCACCTCTGCATGTGTTTTGTCCATTGGGGTTTGCTCCTGAGGCTGCACTGGAGGACTTGGTTCTGCCCTGGTTAGGGCCAAGTGTGAAGGTGGTGCAGCTGCTTGGGTCACAAGGGTTCTGGCAGTGCCAGGTACTCAGGGGAGTTGGTGGCTAGGGAAGCAAGAAATATAGTGCTATAGAAGGGGATGGCAACCAGTGTTGGCCAATACACTCCAGTATTCTTGCCTACAGACCCCCTGACAGAGAAGCCTGGCAGGTTACAGTCCTCAGGGTCACAAAGAGTTGGACACAACCAAAGCGACCCTGAGTGCATACAGGCAAGACTTTTTTTTTACTGTTACAGCTCTGCCTCAGTGAGAGTTGAGCATGAAGGTGATACAGCTGCTTGGCTTGTTGGGACCCTGGTGGCACCAACAGGGACTGCCTTCACTGCAGGAGTTATGGCCCTATCGGAGTCTTTTTTTTTTTTTTTTTCATTTATTTTTATTAGTTAGAGGCTAATTACTTTATAATATTGTAGTGATTTTTGTCATACATTGACATGAATCAGTCATGGATTTACATGTATTCCCCATCTCGATCCCCCCTCCCACCTCCCTCTCCACCCGATTCCTCTGGGTCTTTCCAGTGCCCCAGGAGCCTCCTGTAGATGGCGATCAGAAGGCTTCTTGGGTCAGTTTTTCTTCGTAGCTCTGCCCGTTCAGACACTAAGTGGGCTCCCTTGCCTGGGGTCCTCTGTTGTTTGGCCCATCAGGCACATAGAGCAACACCCACCCCACCCCCACCCCCACCCCTGATGAGGTCCTACTCTGGAGATCGGCACATCAGGCACTTAAATGGGCACGTTGGGTGGGGTCCAACCCTGTAGTTCAGTGTGTCAGGCATTTGATGGGCCAGTCTCCATTGTTCAGCTGCTGATGCTGGCCTGTGGGAGAGAGAGAGAGTCTGTGGTGATTGCTCCACCCCCTACATGTGACTCAGCAGTAACGCCTTGCTTCCATGGCTGCCTGGCTTTCTTCCACAGGCATTTCCCACCCCACCACAATCACCTCCCTCACATCCCGTTGATCCATCTCTTTGCAGTCAACAGAAGCCCTCACCCTGTGATTGCTCCACAATCCCTAAACTCCAGCTCATAACAATTGCACCTTCCGGGGGACCTGCCTTTCTCTCCAGGGTATGTATGGCTGCGTCAAGGACTGTCCGATTCTCATTCCACTTAGGCTGCTACAGATCAGCTCTTTCATTCTCAGCCTTAAATGTTTCTCTTTGACTCAGTCAATTGCCCCAATGTGGGGATCGGACCCCTGCTTCAGTTCCCCTACCTACCAAGGGCAGGTCCAGTTCTACAAACACTCTGGGATTACCCCTAGTTCCTTCATCCTACTGTGTTTTGCGTGGTTCTATATATCCTTTTCCAGTTGTCAGGTACTCTTGACCACTTTCAGTTTGGTGTTCTGCATGCACTTCTGTGTCTGAAGGTGTATTCCTGATGTATCCATGTCCTCCAAGTCCAGCTACTCCTCTGCCATTTTGTTCTCGCCTATATCCTTTTATAAGGTAAATATTAACATTTCAGGTCAAAACAAGTATTATCTTAATTGTTTTAATATGATTCTTATGGAAAATTTTAGAGAACAAATTTAAGATAAATATGTAACTTACAAGGAAATTTCCTAATCAAAAAGTTGGTTGTAGGTCTGAGAGAAAAAAATTATAGGAAATCAAATATACATGTCTTTTATCTAAGTTGGTTAAGATATTATAGAGTCTTAACCAATATTTTCAGATTAGAATATTTTTCAATGACAAAAATAAATCTCCAATGTTTTATTCTCCTAATCAACAAGTGTTTGGTTTATTTAGTTATATAGCAGACAGAAAAATCTAATGAAATGATTTGAGCGTACCTATAACGAATCATCATGTATCATGAAAATTCCTATCTATAAGAACATTTAAACCCAATTGACTGCTCATGACCTTCCTTATTCTGTTGCATTAACTCTCCAAAAATTTTCCATTGAAAAAAGATTAATATGACAGCTATGCAGAGTGTTGTTGAGTCTCACTGTGTTAGGGACATTCTGGAAAACAGGAGAGATGTGAGAGGAGTATGGTTAAGGTAACAAGAAATTATTTGATCTGTTGCCCAAGTTTTAGAATTTTTAGTTTTAAAATGCTGGAAGATTTATGGGTATGCTTGCCGTTAAATTTACTTATATTTCTCACTTTTACAGGAAAAAAAAATAACTTTTTAAAAGTCTGAGTGCAGTTATGGATACATCATATAAGCAATAGAGCTTTTGTTTTGTTTTGCTTTCTTCCTAGTAATCACAGCTGCTAGAGAAAAAGGTGGCAGGCAGAAGCAGCAGGACAGGCAGCAGGAAAACCATCTGCTTTGCAGACAGCAAAATGTAGTTCTTTGGGACTGTTGGTTAAACAAGTCAATTCAACCTTTTTTTTTTTCCCCCTTTGTGAAAAATATTCTGAGATCATAAATTCAGTGAGTAGGTCATCTGTTACCAAGAAAAGGAAGTCTCCATTTTAGTTTTACATTGCTTCCTGTGTTAAGCTGCTCTGTTTATGATACCATCTAAAATTATCAGATTTAGAGAGTTCTATCTTATTTTCATATGAACTATGCAATCAATTATGACAATCCAGGTCATAATTTCACTCATCTCACCTAGAAACTTATGAGTTAGATATAATTTGTTAGATACTGTTAAAACATACAAAATAACCATAGAAATACCTGGAGTTAGTTATCAATAATTTGCACTACAAATATTTATTTTCTTTTTGATTACATCACATCATCACTTCTTCAATAAGGGAAGTGGACAATCAATTAAGTCCACAATGTTCAACTTTGGTAGAAAATAGCTTAGAGTCCTAACTAAAACCTTTGAGGAGGTTTTCCTTAAATTTCTTTCCTTATATATAACCAATAAAAATTGCAATGTGGCCCCTTACCAATCAGTTTTTAAAAATGATTTAAACTTGACCGCTTATAAAAATTGAGTAAAAATCACATGAGTAACTGAGACATATTTGCAAAACTGAGTCTAACTACTCATTTTCTTCTGACAAATAAGTTTACAAGAATAACAAGCAATTAAGTTGACTGGAGTTTTATTAATTCTTCTTTCACTTATTTCAGTTCTCTTTATTTTGCCCAAAGCAGAGGTAATTAATTAAGATAAAAATAATATGAGATCAGAAGCAATTAAACTGGTATAAATTTCCCTTAATTAAGTCTCTTAACTTGGCAGTTTATCATTTTGGCACTTTTTTTTTCAGATATAGCTTAACAAATTGTCAGATATCCCAGGGAAGATGGATATTTAGTATATTTGTATATGTATTGTAGAAACACACCTTTGTTAATACAAAATCATTTAATTTACTTTAAAAATATTTACTAAGTTAACTAATTATAAATGAAAACAAGTAGAAATAGAAATATTTTTCAAAAAGAAGACAAATGTGAATTAAGTTTTGCCTGGAAAGTTGAAGCCCCCAATGTTTGTGATTACTTGCATCCTCATCCAAACAGATGGCATGCTTAAATTCTCCAGACACTATCACCTCTTTGCCTTTCCCAGTTCTCTGTCAAAGCAAACCATAACTCTTGATAGAAAAAAAAAAAAAAAGCATAATGAAAAGTACATAGTAACTGATAAACTGAACTTATTATGTTTGTGTCAAGACATTCATTAGCAAATTAAACTATTAAAATATTAAGTTAACTATTTCACAAAGTTAACAAATAAGCTATAGACTATATAAGCTAATAATGCAAAAAATAATAGGATAACTGAGCTGCAGATTTGACTTTTTTTTTTGTCTCTCATTTTATTTTGGAAAATATTGGTTAGAAATATTTTATTATGATAGCAGCTCTTAAACTGAATCACACCTAGGATCTCATTGAGAATTGGATGAAAATAAGTACAGAAACACCACAATGTCAATTTATATACACAGAAGTCTTACACTCTCACTTGCTTCCTCCTTTATTCTTTCCATCACTTTCCCCTTCTCTCACTCTTCTTCCCTCTCTCTTTTTTTCACACAACTCCATGTCTCCAACACACACACGCCCACACACACACACACAGAGTTGTTTAAAATTTTGGTAAATGTTGTAAACCTCCTAAATTTTATGCCAGAATATTGATTTTAGAAACAGAATATAGATTAAATATTATTTTTTAAAATGCTACTCTTTTAGCTACATTTCCTCCCACATACCACATTCTACCCTAGAGTCTATAACACTGCATGGTTTAATCCATTTCATCATTCAAGTCTCATCATCAACTCCCTAGAGTTGACCTAAACAGAAGAGCCGGTTTTGTCACTCTATACCCTCTACCACATTATCCTTTTTATTTGGTTCACAGTATTAATTGCATTTAAGATTGTCTTTCTCATTTATTAGACTACTTATTTCTTTTTTATCTACCCTTACCAGCTTATAAATTACATGAGAGGATGAAAAAAGTTTGTTTTATTAATTGCCATAATAAAAGCACTGCTAGCAATGCCAGTGCCTTTATCTTTGACTGTGTGGATCTCAACAAACTGTGAAAAATTCTTCAAGAGTTGCAAATACCAGACCACCTTACCTGCCTCCTGAGAAATCTGTATGCAGGTCAAGAAGCAACAGTTAAAAACAAACAAGAAAAAACTGAGTGATTCAAAATTGGGGAAGGAATGCATCAAGGCTATGTATTATCATTGTGTTTACTTAACTTATAACCATTCATCATGCTAAATGCCAGCATGGATGAATCACAAGCTGGAATCAAGATTGCCAGGAGAAATATCAATAACCTCAGATACACAGATAACACCATCCTTATGGCAGAAAGGAAGAGGAACTAAAGAGCTTTTTTTTTTTCTTTTTTTTTAAAGAGCCTCTTGATGAAGGTGAAAGAGGAGAGTAAAAAAGCTGGCTTAAAACTTAAAGAAACTAAGATTTCTTGGTTTCTTTAAATTAAAGAAAATTATTATTAACTAATAATTAAAGAAACTAAGATCATGGCATCCAGTCCCATCTCTTTATGATATATAGATGGGGAAAGAATAAAAAACAGTGAGATATTTTATTTTGGGGGGCTCCAAAGTCACTGCAGATGGTGACTGCAGCCATGAAATTAAAAGACGATCACTCCTTGGAAGAAAAGCTATGACAAACCTAGACAACATATTAAAATGCAGAGACATTACTCTGCTGACAAAGGTACATCTACTCAAAGCCATGTTTTTTCCAGTAGTCATGTATGAATGTGAAAGTTGGACCATAAAGAAGGCTGAGCATCGAAAAATTGGTGCTTTTGAACTGTGGTGTTGAAGAACACTCTTGAAAGTCCTTTGGAATGCACGGAGATCAAACCAGTCAATCCTAAAGGAAATCAGCCCTGAATATTCATTAGAATGGTTGATACCGAAGTTCCAATGCTTTGGCCACCTGATGCAAAGAGCAGACTCATTGGAAAAGACTGTGATACTGGGAAGGATTAAAGGCACGAGGAGAAGGGGATGACATAGGACAATATGGTTTGCTGACATCACTGACTCAGTGAACATGAATTTGAGCAAACTCTGGGAGATGGTGAAGGACAGGAAGGCCTGGCATGCTGCATTCCATGGGATCACAAAGATTTGAACTCCACTGAGCAACTGAACAACAACAATGCCAAACTCAAGGAAATATTCAATAAAGTCTTTTTGGAAGAAAATGAAAAGTGAGTGAATATTATATCTCTAAAAATACTAATGAAAGTTCCTAATCATTTGCATTGTCATTTCATTTATAACTCTTTTCTTAAAAAAAAACAATTTATTTAATACATGAATCTGTCCTTTCTATCTTTTTTCATGTATATAAGACCATAGCCTCCTCTAAACTAATCGAAGAGCCAGATAAGTTTTTAAAAGCAAAATTAATGATATAGTTTCAATATTCCAGATTACTGTATTTATTGTAATGGAGTAATGACCCCTTTAAAACTGAATGTCCTAACTCTACACCTAAAGCAATTAGAGAAGGAAGAAATGAAGAACCCCAGGGTTAGCAGAAGGAAAGGAATCTTTAAAATTAGGGCAGAAATAAATGCAAAAGAAACTAAAGAGACCATAGCAAAAATCAACAAAGCTAAAAGCTGGTTTTTTGAAAAAATAAACAAAATTGACAAACCATTAGCAAGACTCATTAAGAAACAAAGAGAGAAGAACCAAATTAACAAAATAAGAAATGAAAAGGGTGAGATCACAACAGACAACACTGAAATACAAAGGATCATAAGAGACTACTACCAGCAGCTCTATGCCAATAAAATGGACAACTTGGATGAAATGGACAAATTCTTAGAAAAGTATAACTTTCCAAAACTGAACCAGGAAGAAATAGAAGATCTTAACAGAGCCATCACAAGCAAGGAAATCGAAACTGTAATCAGAAATCTTCCAGCAAACAAAAGCCCAGGACCAGATGGCTTCACAGCTGAATTCTACCAAAAATTTAGAGAAGAGCTAACACCTATCTTACTCAAACTCTTCCAGAAAATTGCAGAAGAAGGTAAACTTCCAAACACATTCTATGAGGCCACCATCACCCTAATTCCAAAACCAGACAAAGATGCCACAAAAAAAGAAAACTACAGGCCAATATCACTGATGAACATAGATGCAAAAATCCTTAACAAAATTCTAGCAAACAGAATCCAACAACATATTAAAAAAAGCATACACCATGACCAAGTGGGCTTTATCCCAGGAATGCAAGGATTCTTTAATATCCACAAATCAATCAACGTAATACACCACATTAACAAATTGAAAGATAAAAACCATATGATTATCTCAATAGATGCAGAGAAAGCTTTTGACAAAATTCAACACTCATTTATGATTAAAACTCTCCAGAAAGCAGGAATAGAAGGAACATACCTCAACATAATAAAAGCTATATATGACAAACCCACAGCAAGCATCACCCTCAATGGTGAAAAATTGAAAGCATTTCCTCTGAAATCAGGAACAAGACAAGGATGCCCACTCTCACCACTACTATTCAACATAGTGTTGGAAGTTTTGGCCACAGCAATCAGAGCAGAAAAAGACATAAAAGGAATCCAGATAGGAAAAGAAGAAGCGAAACTCTCGCTGTTTGCAGATGACATGATCCTCTACATAGAAAACCCTAAAGACTCTTCCAGAAAATTACTAGAGCTAATTAATGAATATAATAAAGTTGCAGGATATAAAATTAACACACAGAAATCCCTTGCATTCCTATACACTAACAATGAAAAAACAGAAAGAGAAATTAAGGAAACAATACCATTCACCATTGCAACAAAAAGAATAAAATACTTAGGAGTATATCTACCTAAAGAAACAAAAGACCTATACATAGAAAACTATAAAACACTGATGAAAGAAATCAAAGAGGACACAAACAGATGGAGAAACATACCGTGTTCATGGATTGGAAGAATCAATATTGTCAAAATGGCTATTCTACCCAAAGCAATATATAGATTCAATGCAATCCCTATCAAGCTACCAATGGTATTTTTCACAGAACTAGAACAAATAATTTCACAATTTGTATGGAAATACAAAAACCCTCGAATAGCCAAAGTAATCTTGAGAAAGAAGAATGGAACTGGAGGAATCAACCTGCCTGACCTCAGACTCTACTACAAAGCCACAGTCATCAAGACAGTATGGTACTGGCACAAAGACAGAGATATAGATCAATGGAACAGAATAGAAAGCCCAGAGATAAATCCACGAACCTATGGACACCTCATCTTTGACAAAGGAGGCAAGGATATACAGTGGAAAAAAGACCATCTCTTTAACAAGTGGTGCTGGGAAAACTGGTCAACCACTTGTAAAAGAATGAAACTAGAACACTTCCTAACACCATACACAAAAATAAACTCAAAATGGATTAAAGATCTAAATGTAAGACCAGAAACTATAAAACTCCTAGAGGAGAACATAGGCAAAACCCTCTCCGACATAAATGACAGCAAGATCTTCTATGACCCACCTCCCAGAATATTGGAAATAAAAGCAAAAATAAACAAATGAGACCTAATGAAAATTAAAAGCTTTTGCACAACAAAGGAAACTATAAGTAAGGTGAAAAGACAGCCCTCAGATTGGGAGAAAATAATAACAAATGAGGAAACAGACAAAGGATTAATCTCAAAAATATACAAGCAACTCCTGCAGCTCAATTCCAGAAAAATAAATGACCCAATCAAAAAATGGGCAAAGGAACTAAACAGACATTTCTCCAAAGAAGACATACAGATGGCTAACAAACACATGAAAAGATGCTCAACATCACTCATCATCAGAGAAATGCAAATCAAAACCACAATGAGGTACCATTACACGCCAGTCAGGATGGCTGCTATCCAAAAGTCTACAAGCAATAAATGCTGGAGAGGGTGTGGAGAAAAGGGAACCGTCTTACACTGTTGGTGGGAATGCAAACTAGTACAGCCACTATGGAAAACAGTGTGGAGATTTCTTAAAAAAACTGGAAATAGAATTGCCATATGACCCAGCAATACCACTTCTGGGCATACACACTGAGGAATCCAGATCTGAAAGAGACACATGCACCCCAATGTTCATCGCAGCACTGTTTATAATAGCCAGGACATGGAAGCAACCCAGATGCCCATCAGCAGATGAATGGATAAGGAAGCTGTGGTACATATACACCATGGAATATTACTCAGCCGTTAAAAAGAATTCATTTGAATCAGTTCTAATGAGATGGATGAAACTGGAGCCCATTATACAGAGTGAAGTAAGCCAGAAAGATAAAGAACATTACAGTATACTAACACATATATACAGAATTTAGATAGATGGTAGCGATAACCCTATATGCAAAACAGAAAAAGAGACACAGAAGTACAGAACAGACTTTTGAACTCTGGGGGAGAACCTGAGGGTGGGATGTTTTGAAAGAACAGCATGTATATTATCTATGGTGAAACAGACCACCAGCCCAGGTGGGATGCATGAGTCAGGTGCTCGGGCCTGGTGCACTGGGAAGACCCTGAGGAGTCGGTTGGAGAGGGAGGTGGGAGGGGGGATCGGGATGGGGAATACATGTAACTATATGGTTGATTCATGTCAATGTATGACAAAACCCACTGGAAAAAAAAAAAAAAAAAAACTCAATGTCCATTGATGGGCAGGAAACAAGTATTGCAATGAATCTACAATATGTGAATGTTACAAATGAAAAATTCAATTCACAACTTTTTTCTGAATAGGAATTGCTTTATGTTATCTTAAAACTTTGTACCTATTTTTTTAATTAATTATATGGAACTATAATAACGATTTTTACTTGCTTTTATAAAGAGGACAGGACATGTCTTTTCCTCCCACTTTTTTTCATATGATACAAGTGTGGGAATTAGTAATACTTCAAGTACTGTATGTGAGGAAGAATGTATGTATTATTATTCTGCACCAAAAGTTCTTAGGCTCAAAATAGAGCAGAAAGAGAAATAAAGCTCATAAAATAAATTAATGAAACTAGAAATGACAATAGCAGACATGTATTCAGTTTTACAAATATAGAAAAGTATATTTCTTTACTTATATATCAAAACATTCCACAGAAAAGTTATTATTACTAAACTTTAGTCCTCAGAGTATTTTCTCATTTGATATTTATATGTGGCAAGTATGCTTGCTTAAAATGCACAGATCATGCATTCTTTGGTAGTAGATTTCAATATGTATTAAACAATTGAAAAAGTGCTATGGTATAATTTATAGGGTTTAACTGATTAAATCTTCTGGGGAAAAAAATAACAGAAAAGTTTCTATGTGACACGTATTTTCTGTCTACAGTCAACATTGTGAATGTTATGAGACCAAGAGATTTTAGATAAAGTTTTAACTATTCATTATGTACTGCAATGATTTTGCCATCAAAAAGAAGTATATAGCAAAATTAACTTGAATTAAAAAGAAGATACTTGTATTTCTTTGAGACAGGTCAAAGTTTTCAGATTTAGCTTAGTCCTTAAAGTTACAATGTGGCACATTTGGAGATCAAAAAATTGCAAACATTTCCTGGACGCTATTTGAGGGAAGCAGAATTGTCACTATATATTAACATGCATTTTTGAACAGATATTAAAAAGTTCACTGAAATCTATTTTCATGAATGTTAAGATTATTTTTTCCTTATATATATATTTTTTTAAATAGTGTGGGAATCTGATTCTAAATGAAATGAGAGTTTTGAACTTATCTATAAAGCATTTTGGGAAGATAAACATATTAACAAGCAAAAATTAAAATAAGCAAAGTAACTATGGCCATGTACACTCTATTATGGGTGCCACTACTGCTATTTACTATTATTACCAATTAAATATTGGTAACAAACCATAATTATGGAACAGTTTCTATGTATAAGAAAATACCTCTTTCAACCCTCACAATAAATCTATAAGCTAGCATTTATTCCTTTCTTATATGATTAAAAAAAAAAAAAAAACCTAGTTCAGAAAAATTAAATAATGGAGACAAGGTCATAAATGAAAAAACTATTAATAAAAGTCCAGTCTAGGAATTCTGGTATAGTAAATTCATATCAGGCTCTAAAAACAAATATGTTATTTACATGATTATATTAACAAACTGCTCAGCAGATGATTACTTATTATATTATTGTTTTAACTTTTCCATAGATCAAGGTAAATTGAAAGTGGTCAACAGGAGATGGGCAGAGTGAACATCAACATTTTAGGAATCAGTGAAGTGAAAAGGACTGGAATGGGGGAATTTAATTCAGATGACTATTATATCTACTACTGTGGGCAAGAAACCCTAAGAAGAAATGGAGTAGTCCTCACAGCCAACAAAAAACTAAGAAATGCAGTAGTTGGGTACAATCTTAAGAAATGACAGAATGTTCTTTATCTTTCTGGCTTACTTCACTCTGTATAATGGGCTCCAGTTGCATTCATCTCATTAGAACTGATTCATTAGCCTCCAACTAATAAAAAAAATTAAAAAAAAAAAAAAGAAATGACAGGATGATCTTTGTTTATTTCCAAGGCAAACCATTCAATATCACAGTAAACCAGGTCTATGCCTCAACCACTAATGCAGAAGAACCTGAACAGTTCCATGATAACCTACAAGACCTTATAGAACTATCACCAAAAAAAGATGTCTTCTCATCATATGGGCCTGGAATGCAAAAGTAGGAAGTCAAAAGATCTCCAGAGTAACAGAAAAGTGTGGCTTTGGAGTACAAAATGAATCAGGGCAAAGGTGAACAGAGTTTTGCCAAGTGAATGCACTGCTCATAGCAGACACCCTCTTCCAACAATACCAGATGACTCCACACATGGATATCATCAGATAGTCAATAGAGAAATCAAATTGATTATCTTTTTTTGCAACCAAAGATTGAGAAGTTCTATACAGTCAGCAAAAATAAGACCGGGAACTGGCTGCAGCTCAGATCATGAACTCCTTATTGCCAAATTCAGACTTAAATTGAAGAAAGTAGGGAAAACCACTAGACCACTCATGTATGACCTAAATCTTATACCTTATGATAATGTAGTGGAAATGACAAATAGATTCAAAGGATTAGATCTGATAGAGTGCCTGAAGAACTATGGATGGAGGTTCATAACACTGTACTGGAGGCGATGATCAAAAAAATCCCCATGAAAAATAAATTCAGAAAGTCAAAAAGGTTGTCTGAGGAGACCTTAAAAATAGCTGAGAAAAGAAGAGATGTGAAGGCAAATGAGAAAAGGAAAAATACGTCAGTCTGAATGCAGCACACCAAAGAATAGCAAGGAGAGATAAGAAAATCTTTAGTGATCATGCAAAGAAATAGAGGAAACCAATAGAATGGGAAAGACTAGAGATCTCTTTAAGAAAATTAGAGACATCAAGGGAACATTCTATGCAAAATGGGTACAATAAAGGGCAGAAATGTTATGGACCTAACAGAAGCAGTAGATACCAAAAAGCAGTGGTGAGAATGCACAGAATAACTATACAAGAGAGATCTCAATGACCCAGGTAGCTACGATGATGTGATCACTCACCTGGAGCTGGACATCCTGGAATGTAAGGTCAGGTGGGCCTTGGGAAGCATCGCTAAAAACAAAGCTAGTGGAGGTGATGGAATTCCAGCTGAGCTATTTCATATCCTAAAAGATAATGCTGTTAAAGTCCTGCACTCAATATGCCAGCAAATTTGGAAAACTCTGCAGGGGCCACAGGATTGGAAAATGTCAGTCTTTATTCCAATCCCAAGGAAAGGCGATGCCAAAGAATGTTCAAACTAGTGCACAATTGCACTCATCTCACATGCTAACAAAGCAATGTTCAAAATTCTCCAAGCTATGCTTCAACAGTACATGAATCAAGAACTTCCAGATGTTCAAGCTGAGTTTAGAGAAAGCAGAGGAACCAGAGATAAATTGCAAACATTCACTGGATCATTGTAAAAGCAAGAGAATTTCTGACAAATATCTATTTTTGCTTCATTGACTAAGCTAAAGTCTTTGACTGTGTGGATCACAACAAACTGTGGAAAATCCTTAGAGATGGAATGATTACAAGACCACCTTACCTGCCACCTGAGAAATCTGTATGCAGGTCAAGAAAAAACAGTTAGGACCAGACATGGAACAATGGACTTGTTCCAAACTGGACCAGGAGTACATCAAGTCTGTATATTGTCCCCATGCTGATTAATTTATATTCAGAGTACATCATGTGAAATGATGGCCTGGTTGAACCACAAGCTAGAATCAAAATTTCTCAGAAAGATATCAATAACCTCAGATATGCAGATGACACCACCATTATGGCAGAAAGTGAAAAGAAACAAAGGTGCCTCTTGAAGGTGAAAGAAGAGAGTGAGAAAGTTGACTTAAAACTCAACATTCAATAAACTAAGATCATGGCATCTGGTCTCAACACTTCATGGCAAGTAGATTTGGAACAGGGACATGCTTTATTATCTTGGGCTCCAAAATCACTGCACATGATGACTGTAGCCACGAAATTAAAAGATGCTTACTCCTTGGAAGAAAAACTATGATCAACCTAGACAGCATATTAAAAAGCAGAGACATTACTTTGCGGACAGAGGTCTGTCCAGTCAAACCTATGGTTGTTCCAATAGTCATGTATGGATGTGAGAGTTGAACTATTAAGAAAGCTGAGAGCCAGATAATTGAGGCTTTTGAACTGTGGTGTTGGAGAAGACTCTTGAGAGTCCCTTGGACTGAAAGGACTTCCAGCCAGTCAATCCTAAAGGAAATCAGTCCTGAATATTCACTGGAAAGGCTGATGCTAAAGGTGAAGCTCCAATACTTTGGCTACCTGATGTGAAGAACTGACTCATTGGAAAAGACTTTGATGCCAGGTAAGATTGAAGGCAGGAGGAGAAGGGGACGACAGAGGATGAGATGGTTGGATAGCATTGTTGATTCAATGGACATAAAGGAGAGAAAAAAAAAAAAAGGAGAGGGGGGAGAAAGGAGACTCTATTATCAAATGAGCCAGTCATTTCTTCCACCTCTTCTGCACATATCAACACACAACTTGGCCTATGGATAAGGAAAAAATCAAGCAAAATTTAGAAGCAAACTATAAACCCAAATAGTAACTTCTAGTGGCAAACGGTAGGTAGAGGGGCAGAAAGGAAGGAAATGCTTCCAATTTGCTAAGTGGAAAACAGCTTCCCAACTCAACAGTCACTCCAAGTGCAGGGAGAAATCTCCTTTAAAGGCTAAGGGTTAAATAGGTAACTAATTACCCACAAGATCACAAAAAATCACAAAGACTAGCTGGAGTTTGAAGAAGTTCTGGGAGTTGTTGATGGACAGGGAATCCTGGCGTGCTGCAACCCATGGGTTCACAAAGTGTCAGACACAACTGTGAGACTGAAATGACTGACTGATAGTTTTACTTTTATTATATATAAGCAAATATATATATATATATATATATATATATTTAAGTTTAAGGAACTTAAAATGCCCCTGGTGTCTCCAATAGTAAATAATATGCCTACAGTGCAGTAGACCAGGTTCAGTCCCTGGGTTGTGAATGTCCACTGCAGAACGGAATGGCTACCCACTCCAGTAGTTTAGCCTGGAAGTTTCCACGGACATAGACCATAGTGTCCTACAATACATGGTGTCACATAGAGTCGGACACAATTGAGTGACTAACACACATGCACACACACATATATATATTCAGTTTTTGGAAATTATATCTTCCATTTCAGGGAAAAGGTCTTCCAGGTACCTTCACACCCATGCTTGAGGAGTCTGCAGACCCAGCTGCTCCAGAATTAAGCAAATGTTTGCACATGTAGACTACATATCAATTTAAAAGAAACACACTGCATATAAGTCACTGTCGCTTATGGGTTAGTAGATCTTATGTATCTTATATATAAGAAATTTTGTATTTTCTGGATTAAAGAAGGAGTATAAGCTTAAAGTGGTATTAAAATATACCTTTCTGCATTTATGGGTTTTATGATCATAAGTAGAAGACACAATATTTATTAAAAATTGACTGCAAATTTATACTTATATGTTTATTTATTGTGCTTTTTATCATTATATTTCTTCCACTCTGACCTGTCACATATTGAAGATAATTGTTATGCTAAAGGGGAGGGGAAAGTGGGTAAAAAGTGAAACACTATTTTGAAGGAAGGGGCTTTTCATTAATGATATGTCATTAAATTGGGGAGATAAAACCAAACCAAACTTTAACATTTCCAATATCCTCTAAGGCATAATTACTGTATGAGAATAAAATCTCAGATGGACTCTGGTGTTCTTTTTAAGTTACTGTTTATTAACAATCAATTTAAAAGAAGGCAGGATGTCAGCAATATGACAAAGTGAAGAAAAATGCTTTTCTATCCCCTTCAATTTACAATCAGTAAAATATCCACAACTTGGTGAAGGTTCTTCTTCCCAGAACAAACAAAGCTGGATAATTCCACACATCTGCTTCTCAGGTGCCTCTAGTGATAAGGAATCTGTCTGTCAATGAAGGAGTTTGATATCTGTGTTGAGAAGATCCCCTGGAGAATGGCATGGCAACCCACTCCACTATTCTTGCCTGGAGAATTCCATGGACAGGGGAACCTAGTTGGCTACAGTCCGTAGGGTTATAAAGAGTCATACCTGACTGAAGCTACCTAACGCACATGCCATGCAGGTACATATAAAAGTGTGTGGGCTGGAATACACAGAGGAGGCAGAACCTGGGGAGTAACAGAATTGGTTCCTGCAACCCCTGCCCTCTGACTGCAGCAACTGAGCCCACAGCTTCAGAAAACCTAGCGGCAACAGGGAAGGTGGCATACAGGACTCCAGCCTCTTGACAACAGTGGTGCCAAAGGTAGCTGAGTAACTGTAGCAATGTGGACTGGGACACTGTCTCTGCAGTCACTGAGGTGGCAATTGCCCCAGGCGCCATGTTACTCATCTACAGTGTAGAAGCAGCAAGCCTTACAGTACCAGGCACGGGAGAGGCACTTACATGCCTCCAGCTCCCCTTCTACTGCCTCCCTTTCTCCCTGGTGGCCGAGCCTGTGCCTCAGGGGATGTTGGATGCAAGGGGAGAGCCCACCATCCCAGGGGCTACAGTGACACTGACAGAAATAGGCAACAAAACCCTCGCAGGCACACAAAGCTATAAGGAAGGCAGGGAGCCCCGCATCTTCAGAAGTGGTAGAGGCTAGAAAGCACCAACTCTCAAATATAACCACAGGCAGCTCGGGTAAAAGAATGCAAAGACTTGGATTTTGGTGCCACCTAGAAGAAAGAAAGACTCTAAGTTTTAATTTGTCATTTAATTTCAAATGCATCAGCAGAGGAATTCATCAAGCAAGCATTACAAAGAGTCACAGTAGCACCACTCAAGAAAACTAAAATGACAATTAAAAAAAAAAAAAGTCATAGAGTATTTCAATCTGATAGAGAACTCAAAATGATTGTTATATATAAACTATAAAGAATTATAACTATAAAGAGCTACAACCCATGGGTCAAACCCAGGTTTCCCACATTGCAGGAGGATTCTTTACCAGCTGAGCTACCAGGGAAGCTCATAAAAGAACTCAGAAAGACAATTTAATGAGCTCAGAAATAAAGTTAATGAACAGAAAGAATACTTTACCAAAGAGACTTAAACTCTTAAACAAAACAGAAATTCTGGAACTAAAGAACTCAATAAATGAGATGAAGAATTCATGAGAAAATATTGTAGAAAATATTGCAGAAAGAGTAGACCATATGGGAGAGAGAATTAGTGAACTTGATGATAAACATCTAAAAATGATACACATAAAAAATGTAAGGGAAGTAATATATAAAAAATAAAGAAATTCTGCAAAAAGTATCCAATATTTTTAGGAAAGTTGATATTAGGGTAATGAGTATCCCAGAAAGAAAATAGCAGGAAAAGGGTGGAGTGAAGTTATCACAAGAAATAGCTGACAGCTTCCCAAATATGGGGTTGTTGTTCTTGTTTAGTTGCTAAGTCATGTCGAGCAATTTATCAGTCCCACGGACTGTAGCCAGCCAGACTCCTCTGTCTATGGGATTATCCTGGCAAGAATACTGGAGTGGGTTGCCATTTCCTTCTCCAGTGAAAGCAACGGGATATACAAGTCCATGAAGCTAAGAGAACATCTAAATACCACAATACAAAAAGACCTTCTTCAAGACAAATATATGCTAAAATTGTCAAAAGTAAATGACAAAGAAATAATTTTAAAGTCTTCCAAGAAAAAATGAATGGCAACCTGCAAAGGAACCCTCCTAAGGCCGTCACCAGATTCGTTAGCAGAAATCCTACAGTCCAGGAGTGGAATGACATTATCAAAATACTGAAAGATAAAAGCAGTCACCCAACAATGCTCTTTCTAGAAAAGTTATCATTCCTATATGAAGGATAAATAATTTCCCAGATGAACAAAAACTGAGGAAGTTATCAACACTAGACATGCCTGGCAAGAAATGTTGAAAAGAGCTTTTCCATCAGATTGCATTCTTATGTGAAATACAAGAAAAACTAATAAAGAAACAACCAAAGACAAATCAATTAACACACCAAAGCAAATCAAAACACATATATACAGAGAACATTGTTGTGGTTAGCAGAGAAGGAGTTTGGAGGGAGGGCAAAATGGGCAAACTGTATGGTAACAGATGGAAACGAAATTTTTGGTGGTAAGCAAGAAATTTGGAGAAGAAATATAATGTACACATTAAACATTATAAATCAATGTTGCCTCAATAAAATAAATTTTAAAAATGCTAATGACATAGGGTAACAAAATATTGTCAGTTTTTGTATTGGTTCAACTGTTTGTCTTAAATTATAGTTCTTATCTAAGCAAATTAACAGGAAAAATAAACATGAAATACTATTTTTCAGTTCCCTGTCATTTAATACTATTTGGAAACAAGGTATTAAGTTTATGTTATCAGCTACAATAAACTAACACCTACATTTCTGTGGAAGTGTTAGTCACTCAGTTGTGTGCAGCTCTTTGAGATCCCATGGTCTGTAACCTGCTATATTCCTCCGTCCATGGCATTTTCAAGGCACGAATAGTGGAGTAGTTAGCCATTCCTTTCTCCAGGATATCATCCCAACCCATGGATCAAATCCAGGTCTCCTGCATTGCAGGTGAATTTTTACCTTCTGAGCTACCAGGGAAGCCCAGCAACATTTCTGTGGTTTAATAAAATTAACTTTTCTTTCTAAATCTTGGGATAGGTCAAAACTTGTTTTCCTGCTCAAGCACTGGGATAGTTTGGTTTGGGAAGTCATGAATGCATCAAAGCTGCCCAGGGAAGAGATGTATAATTATCAGAAGGAAAGGAAAGAGAAGAGGATTGTGAGTGGTATCCACAGGGTAAGAGGGAAGTGGCCTGCTGCATCTCTTCTCAAATGTCAAGGCTAGGGTACAGTCATAGGGCCAACACTAAACTCAAGATTGGAGGGGAAAAAAAGCCCATGGGGGAAAAAAACACACATTTTGTTAGGCAGCTAGCATTCTCTCCCCAATCTTCAGTTATACATTTAAAAAATTTTCGTTTGTACATATATATACCAAATTGGTAAGCTTGTTTTTTAATTCAAAATTTCTTCCATTAAAAAAGAGAATAATCAACAAAATATTCCCTTTTTAATATTTAATAGTATTAGAAAAGTATGCATTTAATATATTGCTGATTTATTGTCACAAAATTGCATTTTTCCTAAAATTAGTTATATTTCAAAGATGATTAGATTTATTTGCACTGATTATTTAATTTTATTTAAGTTTAGTTTGTGAGCTATGATGTGAGATTCAGTTCAGTTCAGTTCAGTTGCTCAGTTGTGTCCGACTTTTTGCGACCCCACGAATCGCAGCAGGTCAGGCCTCCCTGTTCATCACAAACTCCCGGAATTTACTCAGATTCATGTCCATCGAGTTGGTGATCTTGATTCCAAATCAGTAATTTTAATTATATGTGTTTTAACTAAATATGGGAATTATTGTGAATGCAACTGTTTCTAAAACCTATTTTGTGTTATAAGTAATAAAGATAAAAAAATAGAACCAAGAGTATTTGAATAAAAGGTGACAAAGTCTAAAATGAATAAAATATAAAAGAAGATTTGATATTCAAGAACTCCAGAGAAAGATTTGATTAACAGAATAATGAGGAACAAAGCTTCCTACCGCTCTATTAACAGATGGAACCCTCTCTTGAAGCTGCAGCATGAATAAGGGTTTGAATAATCCTCAAACGTGAGTCAGAGCAGGAAAATAAAGGATCAAAGAAAAGAAATACTTTTACTAAACTCCTAAATGAATTTCTTAAGAGTTTCCCATTTTCTTTCCAGCAGACTTAGAATAGAAGAGAAAAGATTTTGCAGATTGTATGTAAAGTGATCCAAGTTAAAATTTGCTCAGAAATTGTGGTAACTCATAGCTACAGGGAACTAAAGAATCTATAAAAATAGTTATTTCCTAATAGGGACATATATGAAATCATTGTAAGATCAAGAAAAGTTCTTCCCAAAGGGTGATATAAATGAGCTGATTATCAGAACAATGTCATTACCCACTTTAAAAAAAAAAAGTGTTATTAACTGTGTCAAGCTGTTATACATCTGATTTTACTCTTGGGAAGTATTCGTTTCATAAGCTATTTGCATCAATGTACTACTTAATTGGTTTTAGCATATATGTCGACCATCAATTTTAAGTAAAACAAAAGATAAATTCTCTTGTTTAATACTCTTAAAAAGGATAACCTAAGTAATGATTGTAAATTTTTAACCAAGTGACATCCTCCTGAGAGGAGTCCCACTTCTTGGAGGACAGCAAAGAGCATAATAAAGCCTGCCACCAGGGCCAGCAGTCCCAGGATGTCAACCATCATATGGCTCTCAGGTATTAGAGTGGCTAAGACTCAATGACACAATTTTACACAGGCATTGGATGGAATAAGACTTTCCTCATAGAGAGGAGACAGTGAGATCAGCTTCAGTGGTGAGTGATGGTCCCTAAGGCCAGGTGGTCTCTGCTGCCTCCCTCCCCTCTTGAAGTTGACATCATGAGAGATGGTGGTGTGCATCACCCCATGCTACAGGTGTAGGACCCCATTTGTTCTCTGGCAGGAAGAGATAGAACAGTAGCATTGGCCAGGTGCTATATGATGTACACTCATAAGCAGAAGAAAGTACATATCAAATCCAGAATGAAGAGAAAGATATTACCAAACAAGGCAATATACTCAGCACAGGTTCCCTGCATTTATCTCCATATAAGAAAATGTTGCAAATCCAAGGTCAACAAGCTGCGCATGATTGCCTTTCTCAACATCCATGCCTCTAATCCTTGCTCTGCCGTTTAAAATAGCAGATAAAGTACATCAAATCTGGCAAGGATGATACAGTTTGTAGCAATATTGATCTACACTCTGGGTGGCTTACACTGAAAGTATTATTTTACATTCAGCCAGTTGATTAATTTTCTTGCACTTTATTTCTATTAAATTAATAAATACTAATTTAGGTTCTTAAGTCTGGCAATTCATAGTTTGCTCAAATATTGTTCTATAATTATAACAAGGTATGGAGTGATTTCTCTCTGAGTAACACTTTCATCTCTCTGTCAGTTAACATATACATAAAAAAAACTGTGATATGGAGAGGTAGAAGAAAATGGATTAAAAATCTATACTTTGAAGCATTTAGCATGCTAAAGTATTATAGTTTAATGAACTATTTGTGTATTATTTAAAAATATAGTTATTAATAAATGACAATTCTTATTCTTTCCTCAATTCAAAAATTGAGGAAAATACTGCTATAGGGCTGAAAGTGTTTCTCCAAAATTCATATGTTGAAAATCTAATGCTGAGGTTGATGGTATTAGGAAATGGGGCTTTTCAGAGGTGATTAAGTCATGAATGGGATTCATAACCTAATAAAAGAGGCTCCAGAGAGATTCCTCATCCTTCCAACAATGTGAGGACACAGCAAGAAGTTGGCAGTCAGCAACCTAGAAGAGGGCCCTCACCAGTCATGTTGGCACCCAGATTTCAGACTTCCAGCCTACAGAACTGTGAGAAATAAATTTATGTTGTTAACAAACCACACAATCTGTGATACTCCATTAGAGCATTCCAAGCAAACTAAGACAAACCCAATTGTTGGGAAGCTGTGAGTAAGCAGATTTCACCAGAATTACTTCAATATTCTTATATGATCTCTCTGAAAATGCTTTAAAAGCAGAAAGTAATTATTAACAAACCTACCCCTCCCACTTCTAAAACTAACAAACAAAAAAAATGGAAAAATCTAAAAGATATAATGTCCTTATAATTTAAATATTTGATATCTTTGCACACAAAGATGCCTGAATCTACTGTTAAATGATCCTACAAGCTTAGAAACTTTCATTTCCTTGGTGGCTGGAGGCTAATTTCAGAGATTTTCCACGTTTACAACCAAAAGTCTTAAGAAACACGTTAATCTTTCTTACAAAAGAGAGGGATTATTTCAATCTGTCTAATTGCTTTCGTCAAGGCTGAATGTGTGCTTCTTTGTTGAAATATATTCCAACTTCCTCTTGCTCTGTTAGAGACATACTAGGATAAAGCTTCTCTTTAAATTATGACGATGAGACATAGCTATCAAAACTAGCAAGTAAAAATAATTCACAAACCACAGAACTTAAGCAGGTGAGTTACAAATGGGTCACATCTGCTATCAGTGCTTCAAATCCAGATGAGGATGTGATGAACTGACGTAGATATTGTGTTACCAGTCCCAGGCTTGGATGATCCCTGCTTGAGAAGCCAATGCTACCCAAGAGACAATTGGTGGCTGGAAAAGGAAAGGTTGCTTTGTTCAAGAGACTGGTAATCTGGGGAGAAGGTGAGCTCATGTCCAATAGCCCATTCCCGAGATTCTGCTCAACCATCACAATTTTTAAAGAGAAAAAGAAGAAAGAATCTCAGTGAATCACCAAGGCAGAAGATGAAATTGTGTCATTTTCAACTGTGTGCAGACTGGCTGACTCCTCCTGATTTTTCTTTAGATGTGACTGATCTCAGGTGGCCTTGGCCTTCAGTGGTTTGAAGCAGGGCTTGGGTTCCCAGACAGAGATTGAGGCCATTTTGTGGCAATGAGAGCGCCGAATCCTAGCCACTACACCAGTGGTCAGTGACAAGGGTCCTGGCTCTATGGCTTTACAGAGAGAATCTCCACAAAGATGAAAACAGTACAGTACATGTGGATAGATACACAGGCAGACTCAGAAGGAAAATTCCCGAGTCATGCCCTTGTGGAGCTTGAATTGCTTTTATGCAACATTTCTTCTGTGTTTCCTTTGGCTAGTAATTTTGATTTGCCACAGTTCATATTTGGTACATCTCAGGATCCTCCCAAATGTGCACATGCATCACTTAGCCAAGATGAATTCTACTATAAAGGCCTATGGGTAGCCTGGCATAAGTTAGTATCACTCCCCTTTGACCTCTAAAGAACATTTCTATGCATGTGTGGTTGCAGAAGTTGCCTGACTTTGAGAGAGAAATAGGCAGTATGGGCAAGAGCTCAGACCCCTCTCTTAATAGCCCTGTTGTTCTCTTCTTGTAGTTTTGGCCACAGAGAATGAATCTCCAATTGCTTTATCCTGAAGGGGGAGGGAGAAATATCCCTCCTGCCTCATTATTCTGCCCACCAGTCTGCCTGCAGAATGCTAAGGGGAGAGGGGGGAGTTGGGAATAGAGAACTAGCCATCCTTCAACTACTTATTCTTCATTCTTATTTCTTTCGAACTAAGGAAAGAAGCAACTGGTTAGGCAAGGCGTTGTGTACATCCATTGTAGCATAACTCAGGAGTTAGGTCAAACGTTGCCTAGTGATTTCATTTTTTAATTAAGTTTTTAAGGCTTGGGGGGTGCAACAAATAGACAAATAAGAATGGCACAAAGGAGATGCTTACAATTGTTCAGAGAAAAAGGCATGACTGTAATGTGAATTCTCTTTGAAATACTACAATATTTCAGTGGGTTGTAATCACTGAAATTATGACAGGTGCACCCTAAATATGAAGTGGTCAAACTCAGCTTCTAATTATGGGGAAATTCTTAGCATCATCTCATTTACCTAGCTATGCCACTTGAGTGAGCTACTTTATACAGATTGTCTCTACTGAGTTTATTTGATTTGAATATTTTAAAAATTCATTCCACACTTCATTCATATGCCTATTTCTCCTACATATCCAATGCATTATGAAGAAAATATAACTGTGGTCCAATTTATCCACTGAAAATGGCAAAAGCTGCAGTTGATAGATAATATGTATTATAGGCACTATTTTTATTATTTACATTTTCCACTGACTGAAATCAACAGATAGGAGAGGCCTATGGAAGCTAAAGCAACAACTTCAACTCTTGTTGATGCATAACTAGGCAAGAATTCTGAGGTGAGTAGACATTTCAGGGAATCTTCCTGACCCAGGGATCGAACATGGGTCTCCTGCATTGCAGACAGATTCTTTACAATCTGAGCCACCAGGGAAGGCCCTGATGCACAATTAATACCTTAAATACCTACAAGAAATCACCTTCAGAGCATCCCTGCTTCAAGTAGACATTCACATTACCACACAATTCTGGCAAGACCAAACACCTCACAGAAGCCATCGTGACACCACACACTTGAGTTATCACATCCACTAAACTAATGACTAAGAGAAACCAGGGAACAGAACACCACCATCCATCACTTCCAGCAGAGTTAAAGAGGGTATGAATTTTAGTGGAGATGGTGCACTTGGCAAATTGGTTTTCAGTTCACCAGCAAAATCAACACTCAGGAATCTTAGATTTCCTCTGCTACTCATGACATGGGAGGCAAGGAGTCATGTAGGCATTTGTTGTTGCTCAATAGCTAATGATACAAGATATTGGTCTCCATGTCCAACTTGGAGACCCCATGGAGCGCAGCAGGCCAGGCTTCCCTCTCCTTCTCTATTTACCAGTGTTTGCTCAAATTCGTGTTCACTGATTCAGTGATGCCAACTAACCATCTCGTCCTCTGCCACCTTCTTCTCCTTTTGCCTTCAATCTTTCCCAGAATCAGATCTTCTCCAATGAGTCATCTTTCACATTAGCTGGCAAAAGTACTGGGGCTTCAGCTTCAACATCAGTTCTCCCAATGAATATTCACAACTGATTTCCTTTAGGATTGACTGGTTTGATCTCCTTGGTGTCCAAGGGACTCTCAAGAATCTTTTCCAGCGCCACATTTCAAAAGCATCAAGTATGCAGAGATAATTTCCCCCAAAGACAAGAAGGTCTAGGAAGACATATCAAAACACAGTGAAACTGCAAAATAAAGTTTTTAAAGGACCTGAAAGATTTCTTATCCATGTCAAATGGTAATAAGTAGTGAGTCCCTACTTTGGAGATTTGTAGGCCAGGTACTCTAGAAATTTGGTACTCTAGAAATAAAAATTGCAATATAGCTTGTGTTTAGAAGGGCCTTCTTCATAGTTAATATCTTGTATCATTTGCTAAAATTAAACAAATATATAATCCTTACATGTATAAATTTGTGCCTGAAATTAAAATCTGTAAAAAGAAGTTGGGAATAGCTAGGTTATTTAGAGGTGCTCTGAGGAAGCAAAAATAAGAGTAAGGTGGATGAGACAGTGAAAACAGGACAGCCATGGAAAGATGCTTTGTTTTTGAAGTTGTTACTGCAGGCTACTAAGACTCAACTCACCAGAGCCTTCTGAGGCTAGATCCCACTATCTGAAGGATCAGAAATTTGTCACTCATTTCCCCAGCACTAATGCACTCCCCTCCCACTCACTGGTTGAAGGTTGTTGCCAGAGGTATTAATTTGCCCTGCACATCAGAGAAAGCCCTATGAAAGAAAAGCAGAAAGATTAATGAAGGATATCTAAGGTTAGATTCTGTTTCTATACACAAGATAGTCCATCATAGTTATCATTGGTGTCAGAGGTGAGCTGAGAGAAGGTGGCATAAGAAGCAAAAATTGACTGCTCCACTCACTACCTTCCCATTAATCGTTGTCATCATTTTGCAACTGTGTAGATATCAGGTACACTGAACAGAATGGATGTGTGTTATTACTTATTTACATGGTTTCTACTTTTAAGAAGAGCAGTTTTGTTTCTGTTCTTTCCAATAAATTATACCACAAGCTCTCTCATGTCATATTTAACATCTTCTCAAGTCCAAAATACTATTTTGCAATCACAGACGAATTTAATATCTAGCAATTGTCCTCTTTTCTATCTCTACTTCTGTTATTATTATTACTTTTGTACTAGCTTTATCTCTTCAATGGCATACACTTTGTGAATCACACAAAAATTGTATCATCTTCAATATGCTAATTTCAGAAATCCCTCACTCAGGTGGCATGGCTTACATCACCAGTTCACGTCCTGTAATTAATCCATTTCAGTAATTCTTTAAGATATTGATTCATCCCATCTATTAATTCCATTATCATTTCTTGGTCCATCACCCCCTTTATATACTCAAATTTTTTATGGTCTATTCCAATTATTCACTTGATCTCAATTTTAAATATCTTCATTTGCCACACTTAGTTCTTTCTTTATTACACTCACCTAGTTATAATAAATCTAAATTAAGCCCTCAAATATCCACATCTTGTCTGCCTAAACCTAAGGAATTAAATGTCAGTTTGGGAGGATAATACAGCAGTCCTGATATTTCACCTTTTATAATCAGGATGATGAAACATTTTTCACTTTAATTTAGCTTGCCCATTTTCCTGATTAGATATTTGATCTTTTCTTTTCTCTGGAAACCTCTAAAAGATTCTTCTCTTCCCCATAATCTCAGCTGATGTCCTTATCTTTTCATTTAGAGAAAATATAGAGTAAATTAAATGGACATTTACTCAGCTCTGAGGACCAATATATAAACTGCCCCATGTCTGTACTCTTATTTCCTGACTTTATTCATATGAATGGGATATATATCACTCTATCTTTCAAATAAAAATCAATTCATTCGTGTCTGGATTTCAACTGCTTTTGCCTTATTTTTGAATTATTAACTTCTCTCTCCCACATAAATCATTTTCAGCAATATTCAACACACTTTAAAATGTCCTTTCTTGAAGGAAAGAAAAATAATTAAATCCAATAGTTTCCCTTGATGCTATAACTACTTCTAATTCTTATTTTCTTTCTTTTTTATCTTTGACAGAAATATCATTTGAAAATATTATTTAATTATTGATTTCTTTATTTTAATTTTTACTGATTTTAACATTCAATAGAAAGGTTTTCCCCTTCCTATGAAACAACTTCTCTCAAGGTCAACTAAAGCTTGAATGTTTTAGGCCCATTGGTTAGAAAATGTATTACTAATTATGGTCAAATAACTATAAAATAGAATCTAAAGATAAACATTTTAAACTCCAAGCTTTAATTGCAACATTGCCAGAATAGATGATTCTTTTGAGGAACAAAAATTATATAAATATTAGAATTCAAAGTTTATGTGATTTTAAAATATTAAATCATAAGCTGTGGTACATATACACCATGGAATATTACTCAGCCATTAAAAAGAATTCATTTAAAAAAAAAAAGAAAAAGAATTCATTTGAATCAGTTCTAATGAGATGGATGAAACTGGAGCCCATTATACAGAGTGAAGTAAGCCAGAAAGATAAAGAACATTACAGCATACTAACACATATATATGGAATTTAGAAAGATGGTAACGATGGCCCTATATGCAGGGCAGAAGTAGAGATGCAGAAGTACAGAACAGACTTTTGAACTCTGTGGGAGAAGGTGAGGGTGGGATGTTTCGAAAGAACAGCATGTATATTATCTATGGTGAAACAGATCACCAGCCCAGGTGGGACGCATGAGTCAAGTGCTCGGGCCTGGTGCACCCGGAGGACCCAGAGGAGTCGGGTGGAGAGGGAGGTGGGATGGGGGACCGGGATGGGGAATACATGTAACTCCATGGCTGATTCATATCAATGTATGACAAAACCCACTGAAAAAATAAATAAATAAATAAAATAAATTTTTAAAAAATCATATTGTATTACTCCATTGACTCATCATGCAGTCATGGGGAATTTATATCATTAAAACTTTTGCTTTTAAAGCATAATGCAAATTGACAAGTATACAGCAATTTTAACTATTATCTTAAAATTAAAATGATAGTCATTATCTTATCAATACTCCCCAAATGCACTTCTCAGTTATTTTGGAAATGTATCATAAATATATTAAAAGAGAACACATTTTTTCTATACCTTCTAATATGAGATAGCTATAGTATATTTATGTTATCATTTAAGATATGAATTTGTTCTTCAATACCTGGAAGAAAATAGTTGAGTTTTTCTTGTTCAGAAAAACTTATGTTAGGCTATATATTACAAGTTTTTTTTTTTTTTTCCTTGTAAACAGGTATAAAGAATTTTCTTGAAGTGAGATACAGTACACTTTTCAAAAAAGCATCATAAAAGAAATTAGTAGCACATGCTACTAACACTTCAATGTCATAAATAATAAATTTTCTTTAATAAGTGATTTATATGTTCTTGACCTTTTAAAAAGATGTACGATTGAAGATTTCACAGAAATAAAATATTACTACATGGATTTTTTTTCCATGTTCTTAAAAAATTATTGGACATGTACAATATACTAAGTTGACTAATGTGTCCTTGTCCTTGGATCCCCAAATGGAAATTTAATTAATTGCTTAAAATATATATTATGACTAAATGGAATAGAAATCATAAAGACATAAAGACTACACAACTTTAGAATGTGAGTAGAAACTCTTTATGCTGCATTTTAGAAAACTGAGTGTGGATAGTGAAGAGACACTTTTTGGAACAGCTTGTAAAATCCTATATTTTAAAATTATTTTCACAGAATGCATTCATATTTTGAATTTCATATATTGACAATGCTTACATAGACAACATTTGTATTCATTTTGTTTAGAGTGTGAGAATAACATGAGTTTCAAATAACCTTTGACGTAAGTATACAGTGTTAAATGATCTAGCTGCCATCAGACTGACAAAAGAAGCAAACATGTGAACATGCTGATAGTGACTTTCCAGTGTCTGATCCTGTATGGATGAGACGGTTGTTTTCCAGACTGATTACACTGTCCTTCACTGGAGCCTATCTTGTCTGGGCTGTCATGCTTGGTCTTTGACATTAGCAATAAGATTAGGGCCGGCACTGGCTGTCACAACACCGACTGAAGCCTAAAAGATAGTAGGGAGCTCATTCTGATACAATTACATTTAAAAGAAAACTAGTAAATCTCTACTCACAATCATTGTCCAGCTACACCCAGGGAAAGGAGACTGCTGAATTTTTACAAAATTGTAGCTCACAGTGAAGAAGACATAAACAATGTAGCCTGATAATTATGAGATTATTTGTTGATATAGTTAAGGCAGTTATGTTTTAGTGAAGAAAATCTCTGTAGAATAACTTGCATAATCTATAATAAGTAAAGAGGAATTTGAATGGGCTTAAATCATCCTTTTGTGCATCGTTGTTGTTGTTGTTTAGTCACTAATTCATGTCTGACTCTTTGCAACCCCATGAAGTACAGCATGCTAGGCTCCCCTGTCCTTCACCAGAGTTTTCTCAAACTCATGTCATTGAGTCAATTATGCCATCCAAACATCTCATTTTCTGTTGTCCTCTTCTCCTTCTCCATCAGGGTCTTTTCCATTGACCTGGTTCTTTGCATCAGGTGGTTAAAGTATCGAAGCTTCAGCTTTAGCATCAGTCCTTCCAGAGAATATTTAGGGTTGATTTCCTTTAGGATGGACTGGTTTGATCTTGTAGCTGTCCAAGGAACCCTCAATAGTTTTCTCAACATCACAGCTCAAAAGCATCAATTCTTTGGTGCTCAGTCTTCTTTATGGTCCAGCTCTCTCATCCGTACATGACTACTGGAAAAATCACAGCTTTGTCAAAAGTGGTGTCTCTGCTTTTTAATATGCTGTCTAGGTTTGTCACAGTAAATGTCTATGAATTCCTTTACCACCGTCATCATCTGCAGTGATTTTAGAACCCAAGAAAATAAAATCTGCCACTGTTTCCACTTAAGTGATGGAACCAGATGCCATCTTAATTTTTTGAATGTTGAGCTTTAAGTCAGCTCTTTCATTCTCCTCTTTCACCCTTATCAAGAGGCTGTTGAGCTCCTCTTCACTCTCTGCGAAGGCTTCCCTCATAACTCAGTTGGTAAAGAATCAGTCTGCAATGTAGGGGACTTTGGTTGATTCCTGGGTCAGGAAGATCTGCTGGAGGGAAAGGCTAACAATTCCAGTATTCTTGCAATTCCCTTGAGACTTAGCTGGTGAAGCATCTGCCTGCAGTGCAAGAGACCTGGGCTCTATCCCTGGGTTGGGAAGATCCCCTGAAGAAGGGAAAGGCTACCCACTCCAGTATGCTGGTCTAGAGAATTCCATGGACTGTATAGTCCATGGGGTTGCAAAGACTCAGACATGACTAAGTGTCTGAGTGACTTCTGAGTGACTGACTGAGTCTGAGTGACTTCACTCACTATTGACTTTCTGCCATTAGAGTGATATCATCTGCATACCTGATATTGTTGTTATTTCTCTTGGTAAACTTGATTACAGCTTGTGCTTCATCCAGCCCGGCATTTTGCATGTTTGTGTGCAATGATATTTTGTGCATTGATAATGAATAATTTTTGAGCATAAAGGAGGTTAATTTTTTTTTTACTACTCTTCTTCATTCTCTTACCCATTTGACAAGTACCTATATCAGTAAAGGATTATCTTCAAAAAAGAAACCATATGAAAGGTCTTATTTTAAGTAAACATATTTCAATTCTTTTTTCCTCAAATTCTATATACTATAGGATGATTTTTATACTTTATATCCATATTTTATACTTAAAAAAATCTTGTCCCCTAGTGCATTTGTTAAATGTGAAAAAAATGGTATTGTTTAAGTTGGGATTTTTTGAATAAAAGATAATGAATTATAGGAAACATGGCATGAAGGTAACAAAAGACTTGTGAACATATAAGAAAAGCTGAGATCTTTGAAAAAATAATATTTAAAAATAGTATTACAGAAAATAATAATATCAGTTTCCTCTTCTCTGTAGCAAATTACCACATTCCTATAGGCTTGGACAAGCACATATTTATTGACTCTCAGTATTATTAGCAGACGATATTAAACAGAAGCAGAAGATATTAAGAAGAGGTGGAAAGAATACACAGAAGAAATATACAAAAAAGATCTTCATGACCCAGATAATCACAATGGTGTGATCATTCACCTAAAGCCAGACATCCTGGAATGCGAAGTCAAGTATGCCTTAGGAAGCATCACTACAAACAAAGCTAGTGAAGGTGATGGGATTCCAGCTGACCTATTTCAAATCTTAAAAGATGATGCTGTGAAAGTGCTGCACATAAAATATGCCATCATATCTTGAAAACTCAGCAGTGGCCATAGGACTAGAAAATGTCAGTTTCATTCCAATCCCAAAGAAAGACAATGCCAAAGAATGCTCAAACCACCGCACAACTGCACTCCTCTCAGACACTAGCAAAGTAATGCTCAAAATTCTCCAACCTGGGCTTCAACAGTATGTGAACCATGAACTTCCAGATGTTCACACTGGATTTAGAAAAGGCAGAGAAACCAAAGATCAAATTGCCAAAATCTTCTGGATCGTCAAAAAAGCAAGAGAGTTCCAGAAAAAAAGAAAACATCTATTTTGCTTTACTGACCACACCAACACCTATGACTGTTTGGATCACAACAAACTTGGACAATTCTTAAAGAGATGGGAATACCAAACCACCTGACCTGCCCCCTGAGAAATCTGTATGTAGGTCAGGAAGCAACAGTTAGAACTTGATATGGAACAACAGACTAGTTCTTAATTAAGAAAGGAGTATGCCAAGGATGTATATCATCACCTTGCTTATTTAACTTATATGAAAAATACATCATGTGACATGCTGGGCTGGATGAAGCACAAGCTGGAATCAAGACTGCCAGGAGAAATAACAATAACCTCAGATACGCAGATGGCACCAACCTTATGGCAGAAAGCAAAGAAGAACTAAAGAGCCTTTAATGAAAGTGAAAAAAGAGAGTGAAAGAGTTGGCTTTTTCAACATTTTCAGCATTCAGAAAGCTAAATTCATGGCATCCAGTCCCATCACTTCATGGCAAATAGATGGAGAAACAATGGAAACAGTGACAGACTTTATCCTTTTTTCCTGGAGGGGGGCTCCAGAAGCACTGCAAATGGTGACTGCAGCCATGAAATTAAAAGACACATTCTCCTTGGAAGAAAATCTATGACAAACCTAGACAGCATATTATAAAGCAGAGACATTACTGTACCAACAAAGTCTCATCTATTCAAAGCTTTGGTTTTCCAGTGACCATTCATGGATATGAGAGTTGGACTATAAAGAAAGCTGAGCACCAAAAAATTGATGCTGTTGAACTGTGGTGCAGGAGAAGACTCTTGAGAGTCCCTTGGACTGCAAGGAGTTCCAACCAGTCCATCCTAACGGAAATCAGTCCTGTATATTCATTGGAAGGACTGATGCTGAAGTTGAAACTATAATACTTTAGGCCCCTGATGCAAAGAAGAGACTCATTTGAAAAGACCCTGATTCTGGAAAAGATTGAAGGCAAGAGGAGAAGGGGATGACAGAGGATGAGATGGTTGGGTGACGTCACCGACACAATGGACGTGAGTTTGAGTAGGCTCTGGTAGTTGGTGATGGACAGGGAAACCTGATTTGCTGAAGTCTATGAACTGAGCAAATGAACTGAACTGAACTGATTTTTAGGTCAGGAGTTCAGGCATAGTTTAATTGGGTTCTTTGCTCAAGGCCTTACAAGGCTTCAATCAAGAAATGGCTGGGTTCATTCTTATTGAGAAGACTGACTGTCAAGAATCTATTTCCAGTATTATTCAAGCACTTGGGATAATTCCTCCTCTTGCAGTTATAGGAGATTTTCTTGCTGGTTACAGGATTCACCTGTTAAAGTCCCAATCATGTTTCCTTCTTATATCATTGTCTCACAACTTACTGCAAAATTTGGCAGCAAGGACCACTTTTTCATTCCCATCTGCACACACTGAGCCTTATGTAATGTAACCTGATCAAGGAAGTAATATTCTTCTTCTACTCATTAGAAAGTAATTCACAAACTATATTCTAATCTAACCCAAGGGTGTGACACATTGAGACTAACACTAGGGCATGTACTCAAAATAATTATGAGAAATTTTGTTAAAAGAGATTATGGCTTTAAAATAATGAGGAAGATAAGTTAACAGATAGATATGGTCAGTGGTACACAGGTTATGATGAGTTTTTAGAAGAGAAGAGCGTTTAGTTCAAGGAATTTTAGATGGTAAAATGTAGCCACAGTTGAAAGTGTGTATGTACAAGAAAACAGTGTTTTTTTTGTTTTTTAAATTTTATTTTATTAGTTGGAGGCCAATTACTTCACAACATTTCAGTGGGTTTTGTCATACATTGACACGAATCAGCCATAGAGTTACACGTATTCCCCATCCTGATCCCCCCTCCCACCTCCCTCTCCACCCGACTCCTCTGGGTCCTCCCAGCGCACCAGGCCCGAGCACTCGTCTCATGCATCTCACCTGGGCTAGTGATCTGTTTCACCCTAGATAATATACATGCTGTTCTTTCGAAACATCCCACCCTCACCTTCTCCCACAGAGTTCAAAAGTCTGTTCTGTATTTCTGTGTCTCTTTTTGTTTTGCATATAGGGTTATCGTTACCATCTTTCTAAATTCCATATATATGTGTTAGTATGCTGTAATGTTCTTTATCTTTCTGGCTTACTTCACTCTGTATAATGGGCTCCAATTTCGTCCATCTCTCAGTTCAGTTCAGTCACTCAGTCATGTCCAACTCTCTGCAACCCCATGAATCACAGACTCCAAGCCTCCCTGTCCATCACCAACTCCTGGAGTCTACCTAAACCCATGTCCATCGAGTCGGTGATGCCATCCAGACATTTCATCCTCTGTCGGCCCCTTCTCCTCTTGCCTCCATTTTTCCCCCAGCATTAGGGTGTTTTCCAATGAGTCAACTCTTCACAAGAGGTGGCCAAAGTATTGGAGTTTCAGCTTCATCATCAGTCCTTCCAATGAACACCCAGGACTGATCTCCTTTAGGATGGACTAGTTGGATCTTCTTGCAGTCCAAGGGACTCTCAAGAGTCTTCTTCAACACATAGTTCAAAAGCATCAATTCTTCGGTGCTCAGCTTTCTTCACCGTCCAACTCTCACATCCATACATGACCACTGGAAAAACCATAGCCTTGACTAGACGGACCTTTGTTGGCAAAGTAATGTCTCTGCTTTTAAATATGCTATCTAGGTTGATCATAACTTTCCTTCCAAGGAGGAAGCATCTTTTAATTCCATGGCTGCAATCATCATCTGCAGTGATTTTGGAGCCCAAAAAAATAAAGTCTGATACTGTTTCCACTGTTTCCCCATCTATTTGCCATGAAGTGATGGGACCTGATGCCATGATCTTAGTTTTGTGAATGTTGAGCTTTAAGCCAACTTTTTCACTTTCCTCTTTCACTTTCATCAAGAGGCTTTTTAGTTCCTTTTCACTTTCTTCCATAAGGGTGGTGTCATCTGCATATCTGAGGTTATTGATATTTCTCCCGGCAGTCTTGATTCCAGCTTGTGCTTCTTCCAGCCCAGCATTTCTCATGATGTACTCTGCACATAAGTTAAATAAGCAGGGTGACAATATATAGCCTTGATGTACTCCTTTTCCTATTTGGAACCAGTCTGCTGTTCCATGTCCAGTTCTAACTGTTGCTTCCTGACCTGCATATAGGTTTCTCAAGAGGCAGGTCAGGTGGTCTGGTATTCCCGTCTCTTTCAGAATTTCCCACAGTTTATTGTGATCCACACAGTAAAAGCCTTTGGCATAATTATAATGCAGAAAGAGATGGTTTTTTTTTTTTTTTTTTCCTGGAAATCTCTTGCTTTTTCGATGATCCAGTGGATGTTGACAATTTTATCTCTGGTTCTTCTGCCTTTTCTAAAACCAGCTTGAACATCTGGAAGTTTATGATTATGTATTGCTGAAGCCTGGCTTGGAGAATTTTAAGCATTATTTTACTAGCATGTGAGATGAGCCTAGTTGGGTGGTCATTCAAGCATTCTTTGACATTGCCTTTCCTTTGGATTGGAATGAAAACTGACCTTTTCTAGTCCTGTGGCCACTGCTGAGTTTTCCAAATTTGCTGGCATATTGAGTTCAGCACTTTCACAGCATCATCTTTCAGGATTTGAAATAGCTTAACTGGAATTTCATCACCTCCACTAGCTTTGTTTGTAGTGATGCTTTCTAAGGCCCACTTGACTTCACATTCCAGGATATCTGGCTCTAGGTGAGTATGAGTGATCACACCATCATGATTATCTGGGTTGTGAAGTTATTTTTTGTACAGATCTTCTGTGTATTCTTGCCACCTCTTCTTCATATCTTCTGCTTCTGTTAGATCCATATCATTTCTGTCCTTTATCAAGCCCATCTTTGCATGAAATGTTCCCTTGGTATCTATAATTTTCTTGAAGAGATCTCTAGTCTTCCCATTCTGTTGTTTTCCTCTATTTCTTTGCATTGATCCCTGAGGAAGGCTTTCTTATCCTTCCTGGCTATTCTTTGGAACTCTGCATTCAAGTGGGAATATCTTTCCTTTTCTCCTTTTCTTTTCGTTTCTTGTCTTTTCACAGCTATTTATTTGTAAGGCCTCCTCAGACAACCATTTTGCTTTTCTGCATTTCTTTTCCATGGGGATGGTCTTGATCCCTGTGTCCTACACAATGTCACGAACCTCTGTCCATAGTTCATCAGGCAATCTGTCTATCAGATCTAGTCCCTTAAATCTATTTCTCACTTTCACTGTATAATCATAAGGCATTTGATTTAGGTCATATAAGAATGGTCTAATGGTTTTCCCTACTTTCTTCAGTTTAAGTCTGAATTTGGCAATAAGGAGTTCATGATCTGAGCCAGTCAGCTCCCAGTCTTGTTTTGGCTGACTGTATAGAGCTTCTCTATTTTTGGCTGCAAAAATATAATCAATCTGATTTCGGTGTTGACCATCTGGTGATGTCCATGTGTAGAGTCTTCTCTTGTGTTGTTGGAAGAAGATGTTTGCTATGACCAGTGCATTCTCAGAGCAAAACTCTATTAACCTTTGCCTGTTTCATTCTATACTCCAAGGCCAAATTTACCTGTTACTCCAGGTGTTTCTCTCTCTCTCTCTCTTTTTTTTTTTTCATTTGTTTTTATTAGTTGGAGGCTAATTACTTTACAATATTGTAGTGGTTTTTGTCATACATTGACATGAATCAGCCATGGATTTACATGCATTCCCCATCCCGATCCCCCCTCCCACCTCCCTCTCTACCTGATTTCTCTACTTTTGCATTCCAATCCTGTATAATGAAAAGAACATTTTTTTGGTTGTTAGTTCTAAAAGATCTTGTAGGTCTTCATAGAACCGTTCAACTTCAGCTTCTTCAGAGTTACTGGTTGAGGCATAAGCTTGGATTTCTGTGATATTGAACTGTTTACCTTGGAAACGAACAGAGATCATTCTGTGATTTTTGAGATTGCATCCAAGTACTGCATTTTGGACTCTTTTGTTGACCACGATGGCTACTCCATATTTTTAAACATAAAATATGATATTTTTAATTGCAGAAACTGGGTTTCAGTTGATTTGTTCTTCTGGATTAACTCCTCTTGTATCTACCCATGTTCTGTGCCTCAGGAAAGGAAGTTAACCTTTATGAACTGCATCAGAAAATTCTTTTTGTTTCAGACTTCCACTTATATTTAATCAAAGGGAGGATATGAAAAAGATTACTGTAAAGAAAAAAAAAAAAAAAGGAATGCATTCATGCTAATTCACTTCAGTTGTTTCCAACTCTTTGTGACCCTATAGATAGTAGCCAGTCAAGCTCCTCTGTCCATGGGATTCTCTAGGCAAGAATACTGGAGTGGGTTGCCATGCCCTCCTCCAGGGAATTTTCCCAACCCAGTGATCAGTGATCAAATCAAGTGTCTCTTATGTCTCCTGCATTGGCAGGTGGGTTCTTTACTACTGAGCCACCTGAGAAGCCCCAAAATAGTGATGCACTCTTTTAAATCACCAACCTCCTAATTTTCAGCCACTACTCTTTTGGTTTTGCAATGACCCCTCCCTTTGTCTGCTTCTATAGGCCAAGTAATATTTTCTTGTGGCTGTCAATGATACCCTAAAGCCCTGTTAAGTTCTTGCATTTTTATGAATAGCTTGACTGGAAACATGAAACCTCTGGATCATCTGCTTATCACTCATAGAACACTTTCGATTCAGTTCTCCATTCCCCAGTTTTCTGTGGGAAGACATGATAAGATTGAAATGTTCCCCTGTTCATGCAATGGGGTTGTGTCACAGGAGAGGGATCCTGAAATTATGAGATTCAGAGATTGTACACATTTGCCCATTCCTCCCTCAGGCGAGAAATCTTTATTCCGTAATAAAAACAACTAATTTCAGGGGAGAGGTGAAATTATCCCTTAAATGTAAGCAAAATGGTTTTGAGGGAGTTAAGTATACAAATATCTAATGCAACTGTAATTTCTAAGGCATGTTTGCCATTTAATCATTCTTCAACAACTTTTTTTTTTTTTATAATTTATATGTTTTAATGTAATTCTCCCATATCATCCCACCCTCGCTCTCTCCCACAGAGTCCAAAAGACTGTTCAATACATCTGTGTCTCTCTTGCTGTCTCGCATATAGGGTTGTTACCATCTTTCTAAATTTCATATGTATATGTTAGTATACTGTATTGGTGTTTTTCTTTCTGGCTTACTTCACTCTGTATAGTAGGCTCCAGTTTCATCCACCTCATTAGAACTGATTCAGAAGTATAAAAGAATATTCTTGGCGATTTTTTGTAAGTCCTTTTAATCAGTTTTTAACATTTACCCCATTTCTATTTCCTACTAGTACCTTGTCTGATATAGCCAATAACTAGTGGAACTGAGACTTTGACCCATGCAGCTTGTCTCCAAAGACTGAGTTATCAATCACTGTGGTTTGTGTCTTGAATCCATGGGCATTGTTCTGTTATGAGCAACAAAGGAATAATCCAGTTAAAAATCTGCTAGACTAGCAGTATTCTGTAATTGAACTAATATTTTCAACATCTTCACAAGAAAATCATTAAGAAAATATCAGCATAAAATAAAATAAATAAATATATTAGAAACAGTAGTGTCATTCTTTATTTAAAATGATATTCAATGATTTCAGCATTCCCTTATTATTCCAAAAATTGCATGTGAACCAGTCATAGAGACATATTATGACTTCATTTAGAGTATGGTAAAAAGTTTTATTCCCAAATAAAAATACTTTGATATTTACCTATTTACAGGTATTAGATATGAAAATATACATGAAGGGAAGTAAAACTGTCATTATCCATTTCTCTGCCTTTTGGAAAATCCTGGTTATATCGCTTATCTTATATCTTCTTTTCAAGTGCATGAATAGTTTTCACAACCTCACTTGCATTTATGTTAGGTCCTTGTAACATTCTGTTTAATATAATGTGGTTGCAATTAATGTGCTCCACCTCTAGATTTGGTCCATAGAAGCACCTTGTTCTATCCTGAAAATTTTCTTCAGCAACCACTTTAATGCTGCAGTTTCAGAAGTTAGGTGGAGAATGAATCCCTAGTACAACACTTGGATAGGATAATATCTGCCAAACTAGTTTCTTAATAACATTGAATTATGATGTGAGTAGAAAAAATGTATATACTTTTGATCCACTGAGATATGGAAATAGCTTTTTAAAATGTGTTTCTTCTTTTAAATTAATTTTTACTGCAGCATAGTTGAGTTACAATTTTGTGTTAGTTTCTTCTTCACAGCACAGTAAATCAGCTACATATATCCACTCTTTTTAAGGTTATTTTCCTAAATACATCATTACAGAGTATTGAGTAGAGTTCTCTGTTCTGTAAATGTAGCTTCTTACTAATTATCCATCAAATAGTGTGCATATGGCACTCCCAATCTCCCAGGTTACATCCCACCCCCACCCCAAGTGACTTTATATAGCAACAAAAGACTAGATTACTCCAATCACCTAACTCTACTACTTTCTATTTAATAAAATGAAAACATATTGGTGAAAATTATAAATTAATTGTAGATTCCGACAAACTAGAGCTGGTCTTCTTCCACTTTCAAAAGATCTCTGAATTTACATCCTCCTCCTCAATCACCTTCGTAGTCATCATACTCCATTTCCCAAATTGCCAAATACTCTATCTAATGAAACCATGTATCCTCTGAATCAATTGAAAAGATGAGAAAATCCATTGGTATTTTTTGTATCATTTTAGACAATTTTATTGAGCTCTCTAGGGATAAATAGTCTAAACTGAATGTAATGATTCCACTTGAGTCACAGATTTAAACCACCATTTTCAAAATGGGCCACATTTAATTCTTCCTCATCCATAGATTTCTCTTAATATCCCTTCAAAAGTTGTTTCATCTGATGTTTCTCTTACTTTATAGCAATAAAATCATCAGAAACATACCAGTAAATACAAATTATCTTCTCATTTCATAAGAAAAATAACATTTCCAGTCACATATGAACAATTTAACTGACTACTCTAAAATTTTCTGAACAATGGAAATAATTACATTTTTCCCTGGGATAATGAAGTATCTGGTGGTGGTGGTAGTTTAGTCGCTAAGTAGGGTACAAGTCTTGCAATCCCATGGACTGTAACCTGCCAGGTATCTCTGTCTATGGGATTCTACAGTCAAGAATACTAGAGTGGGTTGCCATTTCCTTCTCCAGGGGATCTTCCCAACCCAGGAATTGAACCTGGGTCTCCTGTATTGGAGGTAGATTCTTTACTGACTGAGCTACAAAAGAAGCCCAGTTAAATATTTATCAATCATCAAATATGTTAAATGATAGCTTTCCAATCAGTGGTTATTATTTATGAATGAAGATATTATGTATGTTAAGGAACCTATGGTGGGTTTTGGCTGTGCATTTCTGCACTTGATTTAATGCAAAAAGAGAATGACCTCAGGAAAAGGTAAAGTCCTAAATACAAACAAGCAATTACAACAATTTAGTGAACTGTATGTTCCAATTATAGTAGAAAGAAGTGGATGTGGAAATTTTAGTAGATGTGCAAGACATTTTCAAAATTAAAATATCGAATGTTTATTGATGAAGATAAAGCATGTTGACTGAATTAACGAGCAAGGATTTTACATAAACTAGTGAAAATCGAGTCAAAGAAAATTTAAAAGGTTTTATAGGAAAACTGTTGCATGCCAAGATGCTTTATTAGACTATAGAGGGATTTTCTGAAAAACACATTGCCTCATTATTTAAATCCTTTGAAGAAAGATAAGAAAAAAACTTTTCCAAATAGTTCTCTAAAGAAAACCCTACCAAATTGCTATTGACAATTGTATTATTCTGAGTAATGCTCTGACAGAAGGCTCTGAATATCCTTTCTCCTTTCCTTTAGCGATATCATTGGGATTTCACCCACTTTGTAGACATAATTAATTATCCCTCCAAAATAAATGGGGCTAGTGTGTTTTTGTTTTAATGATTACTTTTAATCTCTTTCCCAATGATACTGGGAAGTTTGGGGAAAAGCTCTTAGGAAAATAAAATATCAACCATTGACTTAACAACTACAGCTAATAAAATATCCTTGAGATTTACATTATATATATATATATATATATATATATATATATATATATGTGTGTGTGTGTGTATATATACACACACACACACACACACATATGTCTAAATATCCTGAAGTTTACTTCTATATCCTGAAGTTTACTGAATATCCTGAAGTTTACTGAAGTAATACTTCCTGAAGTATTACTCTACACTTCAAATATTTTTAGGTGTTATCTCCTAGAATTTCTGATGAGATAAAGTGTATCTGAGTCGATGTCAGTGTAAGAGTCTGTGTCAAGTAGATATCTGGGGTCAGAGCATTCCACAGAAGTAATGGGGAGTTGAAGTCTCTAAACAGGTAGGTGCCTCCTTGATCCTTCCCAGGAAGTGAGGTTGGTTTAAATAAAGTGAATAAGTGGGTGATTCAGAAGATAAATAGAGTTAGCACAGGTATCCATTTCCTAATCAGGGTAAGGATACTGCATTTTATTCTGAAATGGAAACTTTAGGAAGATTTGAGAAGATACACACTTAAAAGATTATTTTGGTTTCTCTTTGATATAGAAAGACTATATAAAAGGAAAATTAAAATAGATAAGATGCAGATAAAATGGCATCATCCAGAGGAGATGACAGTTCTTAGAACTAACTTGGCTATGGTGAGGATAAGATGAGAAATGATCAGATTCTGGACATATATCAGAAGAAGAGGGAATACAGTTCCCTAGTGGAATAAACGCAGATGTGAGAGAAACAAAGAAAATGATAATTACATGATTTGGGGGCTGAAATTTGACTGAAAGGAACTGAAAACAACAAGTACTGAGAACAGTATATAAAATACGAAGAGGCAAAAAGATAGGACACTGCAAGATGAACTCCCCAGGATGCTAGGTGCCCAATATGCTACCAGAAAACAGTGGAGAAATAACCTGAAAAATAATGAAGAGATGGAGCCAAGCAAAAATAACACCCAGTTGTGGATGGGACTGCTGATGGAAGTAAAGTCTGATGCTGTAAAGAGCAATATTGCATAGGAACCTGGAATGTTAGGTCCATGAATCAAGGTAAATTGGAAGTGATCAAACAGAAGACAGCAAGACTGAACATTGAGAATTTAGGAATCAGTGAACTAAAAAGGACTGGAATGGGCAAATTTAACTCAGATGACCTTTATATCTACTACTGTGGGCAGAAATCCCTTAGAAGAAATGGAGTAACCATCATAGTCAACAAAAGAGTCTGAAATGCAGTACTTGGATGCAGTCTCAAAAACAACAGAATGTTTTCTGTCCGTTTCCAAGGCAAACCATTTGATATCACAGTAATCCAAGTCTATGACCCGAACAGTAATGCTGAAGAAGCTAAAGTTGACTGTCCTTTGAAGACATAGAAGACCTCCTAGACCTAACACCAAAAAAGATGTCCTCTTCATTCATTTTGGAAGACAAAACTAGGAACTCAAGAGACACCTGGAGTAACAGGCAAATTTGGCAATGGAGTACAAAATAAAGCATGGAAAAGGCAACAGAGATTTGCCAAGAGAACACACTGGTCATAGCAAACACCCTCTTCCAACAACACAGGATAAAACTCTACACACTTACATCACAGGGTGATCAATACCAAAATCAGATTGAGTACCTACAGCTCAGTAGCTCAGTCATGTCTGACTCTTTGCGATCCCATGTATCACAGCAAGCCAGGTCTCCCTGTCCATCACAAACTATCAGAGTTTACTCAAACTATGTCCATCAAGTCGGTGATGCCATCCAGCAATCTCATCCTCTGTTGTCCCCTTCTCCTCCTGCCCCCAATCCCTCCCAGCATCAGGGTCTTTTCTAATGAGTCAAATCTTTGCATGAGGTGGCCAAAGTATTGGAGTTTCAGCTTCAGCATAAGTCCTTCCAATGAACACCCAGGACTGATCTCCTTTAGGATGGACTGGTTGGATCTCCTTGCAGTCCAAGGGACTCTCAAGGGTCTTCTCCAACACCACAGTTCAAAAGCATCAATTCTTCAGCACTATGACTGTACGGTCATAAGGGATTTGATTTAGGCCATACCTGAATGGTCTAGTGGTTTTCCTTACTTTCTTCAATTTACCTTACTTGCAGGCAAAGATGGAGAAGCTCTATACAGTCAGCAAAAACAAGACTGGGAGCTCACTGGCTCAGATCATGAACTCCTTATTGGAAAATTTAGAGTTAAATTGAAGAAGGTATGGAAAACCACTGAACCATTCATATGTGACCTAAATCAAATCCCTTATGATTATGCAATGCAAGTGACAAATAGATTCAAGGGATTAGATCTGATAGACATAGTGCCTGAAGAACTATGAATGGAGGTTTGTGACATTGTACAGGAGGCAGTGATTCAGACCATCCCCAAGAAAAATAAATGCAAAAAGGCAAAATGTTTGTCTGAGGAGGCTTTATAAATAGCTGAGAAAGTAGAGACACTAAAGGCAAAGGAGAAAAGGAAAGATATACTCATTTGAATGTAGAGTTCTAAAAAACAGCAAGGAGAGATAAGAAAGCCTTCCTCAGTGATTAGTGCAAAGAAATAGAGGAAATCAATAGAGTGGGAAAGACTAGAGGTCTCTTTAAGAAATTTAGTAATACCAAGGAATACTTCATGCAAAGATGGGCACAATAAAGGACAGAAATGGTATGGACCTAAAAGAAGCAGAAGATGTTAAGAAGAGGTGGCAAGAATACACAAAATAGCAATACAAAAGAAGATTATGACCCAGATAACCATGACGGTGTTATCACTCACCTAAAGCCAGATATCCTGAATGTGAAGTCAAGTGGGCCTTAGGAAGCATCACCATGCACATAGCTAGTAGAAGTAATCAAATTTCAGTTGAGCTATTTCAAATCCTAAAAGATGACCCTGTTAAAGTGCTGCACTCGATGTGGTAGCAAATTTGGAAAACTCAGCAGTGGCCACAGGACTGGAAAATGTCAGTTTTCATTCCAATCCCAAAGAAAGGCAATGCCAGAGAATACTCAAACTACCGCACAATTGCACTCGTCCCACACACTAGCTAAATAATGCTCAAAATTTTCAAGCCTGGTTTCAACAGTATGTGAACCATGAACTTCCAGATGTTCAAGCTGGATTTAAAAAGACAGAGGAACCCGAGATCAAGTTGCCAACATCTGTCCAAAACACACTTAGGTTTGCTTTATTGACTACACCAAAGCTTTGACTGTGTGAATTACAACAAACTAAAAAATTCTTCAAGAGTTGGGAATACCAGATGGCCTTACCTGCCTCCTGAAAAATTTGTATGCAGGTCCAAATGCAACAGTTAGAACTGGACATGGAACAACAGATTGTTTCCAAGTTGGGAAAGGAGTAGGCCATGGCTGTATATTGTCACCCTGCTTATTTAACTTATATCCAGGGTACATCCTGTGGAATGCCAGGCTGGATGAAACACAAACTGGAATCAAGACTTCAGGGAGAAATATCAATAACCTCAGATACGCAGATGACACCACCCATAAGGCAGAAAGTAAAGAAGAACTAAAGAGCCTCTGGATGAATGTGACAAGAGAGTGAAAAAGTTGGCTTAAAACTCAACATTCAGGAAACCAAGATCATGGTATCCAGTCCCATCACTTCATGGCAAATAGATTCAAAAACAATGAAAACAGTGACAGACTTTATGTATTTATTTATTGGGAGCTCCAAAATCACTGCAGATGGTGGCTGCAGCCGTGAAATTAAAAGACACTTGCTCCTTGGAAGAAAATCTATATGACCAACCTAGAAAGCATATTAAAAAGAAAAGGCATTAACTGCCAATGAAAGCCTGTCTAGTCAAAGCTATGGTTTTTCCAGTCGCCATGTATGCATGTGAGAGTTGCACCATAAAGAAAGCTGAGAGCTGAAGAAATGATACTTTTGGATTGTGGTTCTGGAGAAGACTCTTGAGAGTCCCTTGGATTTCAAGGATATCCAGTCAATCCTAAAGGAAATCTGTCCTGAATAAGAGGATGACAGGGGCTTAGATGGTTGGATGGCATCACCGACTCGATGGACATGAATTTGAATAATCTCTGGGAGATGGTTTTGAACAGGGAAGCCTGGCGGGTTGCAGTCCATGGTGTTGCAAAGAGTCAGACTTGACTGAATGACTGAACTGAACTGAGTATGAAGATATTGGAGTAAAGATAGGTGTGGCAGAGCAGATATGGAAGGAAATACGTTGTCTTTGGACATGCTAATTCGGTCTGATTATGAGAGGAAAAGCTTAGTAGGCCGTTTAATACATGCACGTGGAATTTAGGAAAATGGTCAAAGCTGGAGATACTAATTTTTTAGTCATCATGATATGTTGTTGTTGTTTAGTCTCTAAGTCGTGACCGACTCTTTTGTGGTTCTATGGACTGTAGCCTGCCAATCACTTCTGTCCCTGGGGTGTTTCAAGCAAGAATCGTGGGGGTGGGTTACCATTTCCTTGTCCGCAGACTTTTCCTTACCCAGGCATGGATCAAACTGAATACCTTTGGCATTGCAGGTGGATTTTTTACCACTGAGCCCCCTGGAAAGCCCAGCCCTCATGATATACTTGCTTTTTAGGGGCTTGAATACATGTGCCATCTACTAGAAAATGGGTAAGGATAGAGCAGAGAAGTCTGAAGACTAAGTCATCACTTTGAAATGTGAAAATGAAAAGGAATATCCAGTAGTTTAGGAGTAACTGTAAGAAAATATTCATTCTCTTATAATTGCTTCTATTTCATTAGTAAATTGAGAAGCAAGTAGCTGAAAGTGTGTTCCAGGGAAATGTACTAAAGATTTAGTAGAGAGTAACATTTCTGAAATATTGGAGTGTAGGGGAGTATAATGACTGAGAAGAAAATGTAGAATAATTGGCAATCAGCATTGAGATTCCATTGGAGGTTTGTGAAATGAATCTGCATGGTTGTGTGTTTTACCAACCTTGTCCAAATACTTGGAACAGATAAACAAGAGGTGGAAATTTGAATTTTTATCCTCGCTTGTGCTTTGCTCAAATTGTTTCCCAGACAACAAGGGATAAGATAGTTGTTTATATATTTAAATCAGTATCTAGAATAGTGCTATTGAGGGAAGTAAGAGCCTGAGAAGAGTTAGGGTCAAGGTGGAGTGTGAAGGGTGGCAGGGAAAGGGGAAAGGGAAGAGATGGTAAAGACAATGCATTTGAAGTCCTGGTAGAAGTCAACGTTGTTAAGTTGTAATTCTTTAGAGAGTGAGTCGGAAGGTTAAGATGTGGTATTTGGAGTTTCAGATCCTTGAAACTTAAATTTTGAAGAGTTTGCAGATATTAAGTTCTCCTAGTGCTTGACCATGGGACTGAATCACTGAATGGATTGAAAGACAAAGCATTTATGGAATAATAGAAATTATGATATTAAATGAAAACATTGACAGAGAGTGAATATTTCAATTATAATGGTAGTATAAATGGTAGGAAAGGAAAAGTGATTCAGCTGTTAAAATTTCCAATAAACGCAATGGTATATGGCTGAAACAATGGGAACTAGTGGGTAGAATCCACTCCAGTCCTCTTGCCTGGAAAATCCCATGGACGGAGGAGCCTGGTAGGCTGCAGTCCATGGGGCCGCGAAGAGTCGGACACGACTGAGCGACTTCACTTTCACTTTTCACTTTCATGAATTGGAGAAGGAAATGGCAACCCACTCCAGTGTTCTTGACTGGAGAATCCCAGGGAAGTGGGAGCCTGGTGGGCCGCCGTCAACGGGGTTGCACAGAGTTGGACACGACTGAAGTGATTTAGCAGCAGCAGCAGTGGGTAGATAGTTTGGTACCAAGAAGATGAGAAGTTTAGAAATCAGGAGAAACAAACACTTAAATGTTAATGAGTAAGGAGGACTTTTAGTGTGTCTCCATGCTCTATCATTGTGAAGAAGGGGAGATGAAGAAAAACAACAGCAACTAAGTTCACTTACAGTTTGCACAGGACATACTAACTTTAAATGACCAGCTTTTGTGTAGAGAAGTAAAATGTCAAGAGCATAGGAAAACATATTGGGGATTTGGGAAATTTTGCTGTTGACAGTGTTCAGAGAAATAATGGAAGGTTTGGTGTTCATTTTGTAGGATGTAACCTTGGGTTAAATTAAGAATTATACACAACTATATAGAGATGAGAACGGCTCAAGTATTGAATTTCTAATGGGAGTTGAAATAGAGAGATATATAAAGCATGATAAAATTAATCTTGATGGTCTTCAAAAGGGTTATGAATAATCAGTTAATATTGAAACTTCTTTCTTGGCATTAATCTCTTAGGCATCTTTAGTTGAAGTGGAGGAAATATGGGAAAGGGAGAAGAGTATTGCTAAGAGAAAGTTGAACACTGGGAGCCCACTCTTCAATCCTCGAGAACATAACAGAAAGGTTAAAGCTGCTGTTCAAAATGCAAAATGACGAAAAATTAAAAAAAAAAAAAATGAAGGAATTAGAATTTGAATAATATTAAAATATTTAATTTGAGGCAACTAGTGAAAAGTTTAGAAGATAACATTAATTATGTGTATTGCATGTCCAAAGTTAATATAAAATTGATTTTTATCTCTTTTTGCTTTATTGTTAGTATTGTAATGTTTCTCTTTTTTTTCCTCTCTGGACACTTTTTTTTTAAAATCTTATTTTCTTTCATTAGCTCTTAAAATCCTATTATATAACAGATACACACATTACAAGGCCAGTAAGTAAACTAGTTTCAACATTTTTGAATGCATAATGCTCCTGGAGAGGAGTTAGTTATGTACACCAAATGTGTAGTACAGTACTTCATGGCTTATAAACCTGTGAATCACAGTGCTGTGTTACTTCCAGAAGAGGAATTGGTGTTTCTGTATGAATTTATTGGGAGAATCAAGTAAACTTTTATCTGGCTGGACATTAGAACATAGGGTGTATCTAAATAAATTTATGTTGGATATTTAGAACTGGAAATGGTAAGTTGAAGCAAATGAAAAGGGGAAAAGTAAGTTGCCCAAAATTGCTGCAAGAAACATTTTCTTTGGTAAAGAAAGTTTTGTAAAGCTTGGCCTTTGGGAAATAGATTTATCAAAAATATAATATAGCATTTTTCCTGTGATGATTTAGCTTTCTACAAAAGTTGGTATGAAAATTGTAGAAGTTAACATTTATTGGAGAGTTACAATGTTCCAGTCACTAGGCTCAACATAATAAATACCATTTAGATGTTCCATGAATCTTCCAATGATGCTACATTACCAAGCAACATGCATTTATGTATGCATGACTTAATAAAATAAAATTTTAATAAATAGCGTGATGCAGAAGAAATTTTGAAATATCAGAATATTAAAAAAGAATAAGAATTTTCTTATCCTTTAATTTAATATAAGAATCTCCAAAGCAATTTATATTAGAAGTTTGATGTAGAATTTTGCAGAAGAGTTTGAAAAGTCAACTAGAGAGTCATTAAACTTATATCTTAAATGAAATTTATTTTATAATTTTGTTGATCATTATTAATATGAGGAAATGGGATACTATATAATTCCTGTAAAACTCCATTTTCCACAATTCCAAATTAATTTGGAGAAGAAAAGAAAATTTAAACCAAGTCTCCAGTGTTATAATACTTCTTGAAAAATTATTTTTGCCTTCCAAAAACTGAAACCAAATTGGATTCTTAACTTATCTCTGTTAAATTCCTTTAATTCCAATTGCATCTAATTTGCATATATTTTAATCTTTTCTAAACAGTAGCCAGATAACACTGCTGAAGTCAATGCAAATTCTCTTTATTGTATTATAGTTTAGCTTCTAAGTTAGTCTCTTTGCTAAATCACATGTCTACACAAAATATTAACTTTCAACTATATTCTTAACTAGCTCAAAGTTCTAAAGTCAGTTAATCTAAGAAAATGAAAATAGGAAATATTTCCTCTAACAGAGTTATAGTATTTTTGTTACAGAGTCCAGGCTTGTATTGTTTTCTCCATGACAGGTCAATAAATCAAGAGAGGAGTTGTTGGTACAAGGAATAGCAACTTTGTTTAGAAAGCCAGGAGACTGAGAAGATGGTGGACTACTGTCCCAAAGAACCATGTTATCAGAGTTAGAATTCAGGCTCCTTTTATGCCAAAAGTGTTGGGAGTGTGGTTCATTGCTGCAAACTTCTTGGTGTTGGAATCCTTTGTTTTTGCAGTCATCCACTAGGAGTCAGGTCACAAAATTCCTGTAAATCTCTAATAAGACTTTTTTTTTGCTGTTGTTCTGCAACTTTTTATTTGTATATAAATGGAAAAGTGTTATACCTTTAAAGGTCAGAGCCTTCAGAATGTGCTATCCTATATTTTTCAGATTTCAGGTTATAGATATTTTTCATTTGTAGCAAAAGTAATGGAATACAAAAGTTAAAGGAACAGATCCAATAGGAAGTCAGATTTGTTCTTCCCTGTTATATTTTCTTCACAAAGTGTTAATAAACACTAAGAATCAATTCAAAGATAGTTGGCACAGCATTAAAACAGATCAAATTTTGCTACAACTTCATATCTATAGCACAAATATGTAAAAAAGATATAACCATAGAAATTCCCCTCAATCCTGCATAACCAATAACATGGGAATTGACTAGTTTTAATAAGGGATTTGGAGATTTTCTCTTTTTCTTTTAAATGGCATAGAACAATTGTAGTCAAAGATGAAGAAAGCAAAGAGTCTGAAGAAAATGTGGCTATAGTAGAGGATTTTTAATCTCATTTTAATTTAAATTTTTAATTGTCTTGGGATCATTTAGACTATTTTTTCTTGCTTCAACTTTACCACTTTATAACTTTTCATAGAAATGCACCATTTTATAGTTTTCCAAAAATAGTTGGCATATGATCATTTTGTCTAGTTTAATGTCTAATTTAATCATATTTTATTTAAAAAATGCCTACTCTACTCCTAGTTGTCTTTCCCCTCTTTTTAGTAGATTTATTTTTAACTTTTTAAATATATTTATTTCATGTTTAGTAGTCATTTATTTATTAGTTCCTTGTCAAGAATCAGATTTTTGTTTTATTAAACTACGTTACATTACCCTGTTCACCTCTACAAAGATTTTTATGCTTATTTATATCATTTCCTCCTTTGATCTTACTTATTTGGCGCTACCCTATTTCTCAATCTCCTGAAGTTTAACATTTGGCCTAGTTTTAAAAATTTGCTCTTAATTTCTGATAAACATAACTAAAGTTTTAAAGAGGTAAAATAGTGTCTCACAAAATGTTTTAATTTCCTTTACATTTTAGTTAGTTTGTAATTTCCTATGTTTTATTTGGCATACAGGATTTTCTCATTGTGCTGTCAATTTTAGGATATATATGTTAAATAATTATTAATTTATAATTTTATCAGATTTACTCTGAAATATATAACCTATAGATTTTTTGAGGCTTTTCTCAATACCTAATACATGTTGGACTTTTAAAAATATTCTATTTGCAATCTAAATCTTGTGGGTTTTGTTGTTCAAAATATATTTTTTTATATGTTTGGTTAGAGTTACATACTGCAATACAGGTACACCTTAAAAAACACTGGGTAAATCATTTATGAAATACAATAGTTTATAAAAATACTTTAAAAAATACAAACATATTTATAAAACTCCACAGTAAATATTATATATGCATATGCATTATATATAAATATATTTTGGAATTTGTACCATAAATGTGCCCATAACTAGGACATGATTCCTACATGCAAGTGTTTCTTTTGATATAGAACCACAGAACCATTTATAGAGATGGATCTCTCTCTCTCCCTTCCTGTCTCTCTCTGCCTCTCCCTCTAATCCTACCTCTCTCTCTCACTCTAGGGCCTTCTCCTCATTTTCCCTCCTCTCTCTTGAGATAAACACACATAAAAGTCTATACTATAAATATAAAAGAACTAGACTAGCAAACATATATGAAAGCAATTAAAAACGACATAAGAACAGGTCATTTGACGGGCTGTTACAGTCTGCTAAGAGCTTGAAAGTGAAAGTGAAGTCGCTTAATCGTGTCTGACTCTTTGCGGCCCCGTGGACTGTAGCCCACCAGGCTTCTCCGTCTATGGGATTCTCCAGGCAAGAATACTGGAGTGGGTTGCCAGTTCCTTCTCCAGGGGATCTTCCTGACCCAGGGATCAAACACAGGTCTCCCACCTTGCAGGCAGATTCTTTATGTCTGAGCCACCAGGGAAGCCCAAAAATCCTGAAGTGGATAACCAGAGGATCTTCCCAACCCAGAAACTGAGCCAGGATCTCTTGCATTGCAGGCAGATTCTTTACCAGCTACCAGGGAAGCCCTATATAAAATATTCTTTATGTTTTAAATATTATGTAAAGCACAAAGAATATTTTATATATAGTTATACCTTAGTGAGGATTCATTCACCTTTCTACTGACAATTTGTTTAACATTAAACACTCTTAAGGGAAAGAGCACTCTAGATACCATGAGCTTAGACCACAGGGACAAAACTGACAGCTGTAGTCATGATACATTTTGCCAAAATGTATCGTGACTAACTTCTTGGGAATAATGCCAAAACAAGATTAAAAAAAAAAAAAAGAAAGAAAAAAATCAGTATCAGGACCTTAGAACGCTGAGACAACATTTTAGATTTCTATAACTGAATATTTCCCTTGAAAATAATATAACTGTTTATTGCTTGCATAAGTTTGTTGATAACAAGAATTTATGAACTGGATGGTATTTGATAGTGTACCCACTTAGCTACACATTAATTACAAGAAGAATCTGAGGAATGGTAAAAACTTAACTCCCTAATATTTCAAAACTAGTTAGTGACTGAGAAGTTATTTAAATATATATATATATTTCTATGGCACCCAGGCCTGTGTTTATAGACTATTTTTGGTAATCTTAAGCCATACTAACAACAACATTTTTGCAAGTATTAGAACTCTTTCTTACACAAAATTGTCTCTGTCTTAATATATAATGTCCAATGGCCATGTGAATTTATACCCAAAGTTTCCAGCATGCACTGGCCATTCTCATTTGTATTTGGAGTCAGAAAGATTTCTCAATAAATTGCTATTCCATTTGCCTTCCCTTTTATTTGTGATTTTTGGAAAGAGAAAGCAATTAAAAAAAAATTAAAAATTTAATAATTTCTGCACACATCCTAGACCCTAAAATGTTTTGAAAAAAAATCATACAATTTAATCACTTGGCTCACTATAGATATTTTATTTATAGAAATAAAATTTATTCATAGAAATATAAATAAAATATTTAATTTTAGCCAGAACAATTTTATGTATACAATATGTACTATATCAATATGGCATAAATTACTAGTTTAAAAATAATTATGCAAAAGTTTGACAACACAATTACTTCAAAATATGTTAGTTAAAATATGAGATTATATACATTAATATAGATAGTATTGGCATTTCTCTTTTAAAGTATACATATATAATAGTACTAAACTGATAAATAGTTTTAAAAAATGTGATCTTATTGTAGTAATTATATCACCAAATTTAGACTCATAAACTACGAACCATATACGTATTTTCCAATATTGCTTGTAGTAGAAATATTCAAACGTTCTTGAAATGTGCTGTTGAGCATTATAAATTTTGCTATGTTTTCAAGAGACACTGTTCAGAGAAAAAACTGCAATTATCATCTTAGATGAACTCTTGTCAACATGTACTTTATTCTGATGAATTTTAAGTGCACAGTTACTGGAAATTGATATAAGAAAGATAAGTTATTTCATAAACCTCATTTGGGATTCCTTTACAATCATAAGATACAATTTCACCAGCTATTTAGAACTCAAATTCTTTAATTTATAATATTTCATTTCTTCCACCTAAGTGATATTGCACGGGTTTGAGATGAGGGGTCCTCATAATATCTCATCACTAGTGTCTCATTCTCTGATAAGAACAACTGAATTTTTCCTGCTTTAAGTAAACTTGAATGCAAAAACACCTTTTAGGCAATTCCTAAAGCATCCCTCTTTTCATTTGCATTTCTGAACTATTCACCAATTTTAAACTTCACTTCTGCAGTAATCTGCTCCTGAAAGAGTGGCATTAGGTTTCCAGGAGGTCAGTTTGAAGTCATAAATCTGCTACCTGACCTTTCACCAAAGTTTATTCTAATCAAGATTTATTCTAAGTAAATACATTTTATTATTATCATGTTACATCATGCCTTTTGCTCAAATGCTTTCACTAAGTTGCCCTACGTGCTACTAACTTAATCTGCTATTTCCTAAGAGAGTATAAACTGGAGCAGACAGCTCAATAGAAGACAGACTAACAAACACATCTACCACACTATACAGACAAAAGCAGTTTCAGTGCCAGTCTAGATTAAGGGGGACAAAAGCATTCATAATCACCTTTAATTAGTCAAAAGTAAACAATAAGCTGAGTTCAATTCAGTTCAGTCACTAAGTTGTGTCCAACTCTTTGCAACCCCGTGGACTGCAGCTCGCCAGGCCTCCCTGTCCATCACCAACTCCTGGAGTTTACTCAAACTTATGTTCATAGAGTCAGTGATGTCATCCAACCATCTCATCCTCTGTCATCCCCTTCTCCTGCCTTCAGTCTTTCCCAGCATCAGGATCTTTTCAAATGAGTAATAAGCTGAGTAACATGTTTGAAATAATATGTTGTGTGTATTCTATATTTTGATTCAATATAATTGTCTTCTTGTTAATCAGAAGAATCTCAGCATGTGGATGTATATATAATTATCAAATTACACACATTTCCTAATTTAACTAAAAAGCCTCATTGCATAGAAAAGAAATAGTTTTATTTTGTCAGTGTTGGTTGAAATTTCAGAGTTATGTAATTAAAAAAATTTTTTTACTTTAAATTATTAGTCATATACTATTTTCCTTTTTAAAATATATATTATTTAATATACATTCTTGTACATATATGCATAATAATATATATTTACCTCAATAACAATATTTAACCTTCTATTATTTTGAAAGCCTTCCTAAGATCTTTAGCAAAGTCATTGTAATAGCTTCAGAAATACAGCTCTATCTTTCTTCCTCTAATTTTTAAAGGAAGGAAATTATTTGGTTATCAACCAAAAGCAATGGAAGCTTCTATAAATTACTTCAATTTATAGGCATCTTTTGACATTATAAAGCAAAAATATCTGCTGAGAGCAGACCAGAACTTCATTATTCTGAGCAGTAAAATTAACATTCAGAGCAGCAAATGGAATTTTTAGTTACAATTCATTAGTATGTTGTTAAGCATTTTTATTATTATTTTTTTTTTACTACTATCCATGTACAAGAGAGTCAGCATCCGCTGCTGACAGCTGTCCCCTATATGCTTTCTGTAAACAGAAAATGAAGCAACATCCTAGTCATTCTCTTTGGAAAGATAGCTTTCAGAGCTTTATGCAAATAACATGACCCTCTAGCTGTGGCACATTCTTCAAAAAGACACCTACCTTCAAAAGTGACAGCAAGTAATAATGTGACAAACGAGCATGCAGTCTGCACATGTGCCACATATTTCACCTAAGAATCCTTGGATGTGATAAAATTAATGTGACCTCTATCGCCAAGGACATTATAATCAATGGAACAGAGCCATAGGAGAAGCAGAAATGGCGGGGACTATGTCCTCGTTAGTAGGCTTTTACTTGAAGCTTTTGAAAATATATTTTCCTTTTTATTTTATATTTTGAACAGAGGAACACTCTGCTACAGAATTTCTATTGTCTTCATTACAGAAAGAAAGAACGGTATTTGCGGATCATCAGAAAGAAAAAGAAAGGTTGTGTATGATATACCCGAGTAATTAGACTGTGGGTAGGCACTTTAAAACTTTAATGAATATTGATATGAGATTAAAGATCTTAGCTTATTGTTAGTGTAGCCTTCTGTACATTTTGCTTTGTTTTAAAATTGATTTTTTTCCCTCTTTTCAAGAGAGAAGATAGATGATGCATCTTTTCTTTTTTTTATTAATGAGACAATTATGCAAAATAGAATAAAATATTCCCAACTGACTTTGCAAAATAAATAAAGTACAAATGAATTGTTTTCAATGTACCCCCTTCATGAAGGCAGCGAGCACGCTGTGAAAGCTTGATTATATCTTAGTTGTAGCAATCACATTCAGGAAAAACAATAGGATACTTTTTCAATCTGCCTTGACAGATTTTGCCAAAAATTTAAAAGTCTTAAGCAAATAATCTTGTGGCATCAAGCTGAGATTGAGGCCACCAACTGATATGGACATCAAAAATGGAACAAAAGTAGATGTAGACATTTGCTTACAATTGTTTTAATACGGATTCTGAACAGAATTTTATTCAGAATTCACAGCAATTGAAGCTATGTAGAAAATGAAAAGAGCTAATGTGCATTTCTACTAAAAGAGTTGTGAAAGATTAAATTGAGTTCATTTTGATGAACTTTTATAATGAATTTGATAAAATAAAAATGCACGCAAATCACAAACAAAAAAATCATATTTCTAATATATGTTGAATATATATCTAATTTTTAATGGAAAAAGCCTGAGTTTTAACTGTTATTCAAACATGACATCCCTTGTTTGAAAATGTTATCTATAAACTCCTAGGCAACAAAAGCGAGTTAGAAGATTATGAATAAATTTTTAATATTCTAAGTCTAAATGGCCTTCAACACCATGAATTTGAAAAAAGGTAAGGTTAAGCTCTCTCACGTTTTAGCAGGAAGCCAATCTGTTTGTGTATATCTAATTACATGTAAAAAAGAGTGGACATAAGAGATTTTCTCACTTTATAAAAACTTATTATAAAAGTATGAGTATTTGAAATACTAAGAAGAATACAAAATTATAACAGTTTTTACTACTAAATTTAATGCTGAGTCATATTATTTTTATATTTATCCAAATAGCTATTGCAAAATGAATAATTAAGGACACATTATTTTGGCCATGCTTTCTACCACCCAGCGGCAAGCACTTTTGATTGTTTTATCTGTTTACATTGATTTTGGCCTTCACGTATCTAACTAATATGATTCTATTCTATTTCTTTATTTGTCATTTTGAGACAATTTCCAATCATTTGCAGTTGGAGGATAAGGTTTTGGATTTCCTCATATTAGTCCTGAAGCATACACTTATAGCTCTGCCCCTATCTTTCCAATAAAATTCCATTATAAATTCTGTGGAATCGATATGTAGATTTGAAATTATGATAGGTATTTAGACACTATTCACAAAGGATTTATTTGATATGTATGGCTCACTCTGATTCATTATGGTAATTCTATAGCTTGTTTTTCATTCTAGAATATATTTTTACATGCATTAACATAATTTTTATTTTAATGCTACTTAGATATCTGTGTATTTATTTTTATTTTTGTATTTTCCATTTATTTTTATTAGTTGGAGGTTAATTACAATATTGTAGTGGTTTTTGCCATACATTGATATGAATCAGTCATGGATTTAAATGTATTCCCCACCCCGATCGCCCCTCCCACCTCCCTCTCCACTCAGGATGGCTGCTATCCAAAAGTCTACAAGCAATAAATGCTGGAGAGGGTGTGGAGAAAAGGGAACCTTCTTACACTGTTGGTGGGAATGCAAACTAGTACAGCTGCTATGGAGAACAGTGTGGAGATTTCTTTAAAAACTGGAAATAGAACTGCCATATGACCCAGCAATACCACTCCTGGGCATACACACCAAGGAAATCAGATCTGAAAGAGACACGTGCACCCCAATGTTCATCGCAGCACTGTTTATAATAGCCAGGGAGCAACCTAGATGCCCATCAGCAGATGAATGGATAAGGAAGCTGTGGTACACATACACCATGGAATATTACTCAGCCGTTAAAAAGAATACATTTGAATCAGTTCCAATGAGATGGATGAAACTGGAGCCCATTATACAGAGTGAAGTAAGCCAGAAAGATAAAGAACATTACAGTATACTAACACATATATAGGGAATTTAGAAAGATGGTAACAATAACCCTATATGCAAAACAGAAAAAGAGACACAGAAGTACAGAACAGACATTTGGACTCAGTGGGAGAAGGCGAGGGTGGGATGTTTCGAGAGAACATCATCAAACCATGCATATTATCAAGGGTGAAACAGATCACCAGCCCAGGTTGGATGCATGAGACAAGTGCTCAGGGCTGGTGCACTGTGTACTTATTTTTAATATAGTAGGTTTTTTGTTTTTTTTCTTTTTTTACAATCATAGTATTCCCTCATGCCACAAATATTCTCATTTATTAATCTTTAATATATTTTTCTTTATTGATGAATAATTGCTTTACATAATTTTTCTGTTTTCTGTCAAATCTCAACATGAATCAGCCATAGGTATATATATATTCCCTCCCTTTTGAACCTCCCCCCATCTTCCTCCCAATCCCACTCCTCTAGGTTGATACAGAGCCCCTGTTTGAGTTTCCTGAGCCATAGAGCAAGTTTCCATTGGCTATCTATTTTACACATGGTCATGTAAGCTTCCATGTTACTCTTTCCATACATCTCACCCTCTCCTCCTCTTTCCCTATGTCCATAAATCTATTTTATTCTTTCTTGGATTTCCTTAGTTAATATTTCCTCTGTCAAATACTAGTTTTTCATACATAAAAGAGACACTTTCTTGACTTCTGACTGTTTTAGTTACATTTTAATATTTCTTATTCTATGAACAATATTGTTCTGCCTTTAATGTTTATGGATTGTGAGTATGCATGGAATTAGCTTTTTTTAAAAAATAAATTGTGTAATAGTATATTTTTTGATCATATAATTTTGATGTAACTGCGTATATTAAGGAAAAGCTTGTACCTTCCAACTTTTATACCTAATATTTCCTTTGATCTTTATCAATGAGGAGATACATGGAAATAATTCAGTTTTATTAATAACTGTATTGTCAAATTCAGTGAGATATAAATCACAAGCTATAAAATCCACCCATTTAAAATGCACAATTCAATGTTTTTAGTATGTTCATAGATTTGCCCAACCACTGCCATGGCCTATATTTAGAGCATTTTCACCTCTCTAAAGAGAAATTTAATTCCCATTAGCAGTCACTTTCATTCTCCTTTTGCCCCAACCCCTGATATAATTAAACTAATGTCTATAGATTTGCTTAATGCATGACATCATAAAATGAATTTAATGGGGACTGACATTTCAATGAGCTAATGTTTCATCATGTTGAAAAACATATAAATGTCAATCCCTTTATATTTCTGAAATCAGTTCAGTTCAGTTGCTCAGTCATCTCTGACTCTTTGTGACACCGTGGACTGCAGCATGCCAGGATTCCCTGTCCATCACCAACTCCCAAAGTTTACTCAAACTCATGTCCATCGAGTCTGTGATGCCATCCAACCATCTCATCCTCTATCATCCCCTTCCCCTCCTGCCTTCAATCTTCCCCAGCATCAGAGTCTTTTCAAATGAGTCAGTTCTTCACATCAGGTGGCCAAAGTATTGGAGTTTCAGCTTCAACATCAATCCTTCCAATGAATATTCAGGACTGATTTCCTTTAGGATTGACTGGTTTGATCTCCTTGCAGTCCAAGGGATTCTCAAGAGTCTTCTCCAACACCACAGTTCAAAAACATCAATTCTTAGGTGCTGAGCTTTCTTTATATTTCTGAATAGTATACTATTTAACACATGCTCTGTAGTTCAGCTATCTATCCATCAGCTGATTGACATTTGCTTCTACCTTTTGGCTATTATGAATATTAGCATTATTGCATATGTTTCTGTATGGGTATCAGTTTATAGGTCTTTTGCGTATTTGTTTAGCAGTATTGTTGACGTGCCATATAATATCTAGATTTAATATTCTGAAGCTAATAAATTGTTTTCTAAAGTCCCTGTGCCATTTCACATTCCCACTTGAAATATAATAGGATTTTAATTTCTTTCTATTCTCACTGCTTGTTACTGCCCGTCTTTTTATTTTCGCAATTTTAATATGCTTCAAGTTATATGTCAGTAGAGTTTTGGTTTGTGTTTATTCAATTATTAAAAAATATTAGCATATATTCTTGTACTTAGCATTTATATTTACTCTTTGGAGAAATCACTTCACAAACTTTTCTCATTTTTAAATCGGGTTCTCTTTATTATTTTCTAAATTGCTACGTTTGTCTTGCTAGTACATTTTTGAGGATTTTTTTGTCTGTATTCATAAGGTGTATGTCAGTAGTTTTATCTTTTTTATGTTATCTGTGTCTAACTTTAGCATCAGGCTCAAACCAACCTCATAGATCATTTGGATAGTGTATTCTCCTCTTATATTTTTTGAAACAGTTTGAAAGATTGGTATTTACTCTTACTCATTAATTCTTAGGGCTTCCTTTGTGGCTCAGCTGGTAAAGAATCTACCTGTAATGCGGGTGACCTGGGTTCAATCAATTTGGCAGTGCTAAAGAAATGTTCAACTACCAAATAATTGTGCTCATTTCACATGCTAGCAAGGTTATGCTCAAAATCTTTCAATAAGCTTCAGTAACACTGTAACCAAGGACTTTCAGATTACAAGTTGGATTTAGGAAAGTCAGAGGACCAGAGATCAAATTGTCAACATTCATTGGATCATGGAGAAAGCAAGGCAGTTCCAAGAAAACATCTACCTCTGTTTCATTGACTATGCTAAAACCTGTGACTGTGTGAATCACAACAAACTGGGAAATTCTTCAGGAGATGGGAATACCAGACCACCTTACCTGCCTTCTGAGAAATCTGTATGCAGGTCAAGAAGCAACATTTAGAAACAAACAGGGAACAAAAGACTGGTTCCAAATTAGGAAAGGAGTAGTCAAGGCTGCATGTTGTCACCCCGCTTATTTAACTTATATGCAGAGTACATCATGTGACATGCCAGGCTCGATGAAGCACAAGCTGGAATCAAGGTTGCCTGGAGAAATATCAATGACATCAGATTCACAGATGACACCAAACTTATGGCAGAAGACAAAGTACCTCATGTGACATGCCAGGCTGGATGATGCACAAGCTGGAATCTATATTGAAGGGAGAAATATCAACAAGCAGATAATGCTCTAATGGCAGAAAGTGAAGAGGAGCTAAAGACTCTCTCTCTCTCTCTTTTTTTTTTTTTTTTTTTTTTTCCTTCAGAACTTCTTGATGAATGTGAAAGAGGAGAGTGAAAAATCTGGGTTGAAACTCAACATTCAAGAAACTAATGTCTTGGTATTTCTTCCCATGTCTTCATGGCAAATACAAGGCAAAAAAAAAAAGTGGAAGCAGTGGCAGAATTTATTTTCTTGGGCTCCAAAATCACTGCATATGATGACTATAGCTATGAAATTAAAAGGTGCTTGCTAAGCAAAATGGGACAAAAATATCTTGGAAAGAAAGCTATGACAAACCTAGACAGTGTATTTAAAAGCAGAAATAACATCTTGCCAACAAAGATCCATGTAGTCAAAGCTATGTAGTCATGTATGGATGTGAAAGTTGAACCATACAGAAGGCTGAGTGCTGAAGAATTGATGCTTTCAAATTGCGGTTCTGGAGAAGATTCTTGAGAGTTCCTTGGATTGGAGGGAGATCAAACCAGTCAACTCTAAAGGTAATCAACCTTGAATATTCATTGAAAGGATTGATGCTTAAGGTGAAGTTCCAATACTTTGGGCACCTGATGTGAAGAACCAACTCATTGGGGAAAAAAAAAAAAAAAAAAAAAAAAAAAACTGATGCTGGGAAAGATTGAAGGCAAAAGAGAAGGGAGGGGCATAGGATGAGAAGGTTTGATAGCATCACTGACTCAGTGGATGGTATTTTGAGCAAACTCTGAAAGACAGCAGAGGGCAGAAGAGCCTGTGGTCTCAAAGATTTGGACAGGACTGAGCAATAAGAGCAGCAAATTGTTGACAATTTGCCAAAGAAGCCTCTGAGACTATTTTTTGTTTAGTTGACTTGTTTCATTTGAGGGGAAGTTGAAAAATTCATAATTTAATATTTTTAGTTTTTAAAGGTCTATTCAGATCTTATATTTCTTTTCTATGTAAAGTTTGGAAGAATACATTTTTCTAGGAATTTATCCTTCTTTTCTTAGTTATATAATTATCTCATTTGATCCCACACAGTTGTTGATAGCATTCACTTATATTCCTTTTCATTTCCCTATGGTAAGTATCAGATGTCTCCAGTTTTATCCTGATAGTAGTTAATTCTAACATGTCTGGGATTTGTTGTTGTTGTTGTGCTTGTGTGTGTGTCTGTTTTAATCAGTCTAGCTAAGGACTAGTCCTTTCATTGCTCTTTACCAAGAATCAACTTTTAGTTTTGTTGATTTTCTTTTTGGTTTTCTAGTTCATTAAGTTTTGCTTTAGTAAATCTGATCTGTTTACATTTTTCTGCTTGCTTTGATTTTAAGTTCTTTTTTTTTCAAGTTCATTCAGTGTGTGTGCATGTATGCCCAGTCATTTCAATTGTGTCCAATTAGTTGGGACACTGGATGGTAGCCCACCAGGCTTCTCTGTCCAAGGGTATTGCCCAGGCAAGAATACTGGAGTGGGCTGCCATGCCCTCCTCCACGGGTTCTTCCTGACCTGGTGATCAAACCCAAGGGTCTTATTTCTCCTGCATTGACAGGTGGGTTCTTCACGACTAGGGCCACCATAGGCCAGTTTACATGTGATCTAGTTTCCTTTTTGCTATAGGTGTTTGCATCTCTAAATTCTCCTCTACATAGTGTTTCATCTATGTGGGGAGAGCACAAATGAACCAAGATGGCATGTTCAGGCTCTCTTGCCCCACATTTTATAAATAATGACCGTATAGCAGCTGAGATTATTTATAGCTCTGTACATGCATGCCCCGAGTTACTTGCTTGATCATGAGCTACTTTGTGTTGTAGGGATATATGAGCTCCACCTAAAGTGTGAGGCATCACTGATGCACCATGGCTGTGTCCATTGGGTTTGCCATGAAAGGAGAGAATATAGCGTGTCTACTGCTACAGTTGCTGTGTCAGCCAGGAGAGAATAAATGTGTCTGCAATTCCTATGGCTCCTTGTGGTTTCTTCCAGCCTGTTCTCACCTTGCCTACCCTGGATTCAGCAAACAGCACAGACATTGTGAAGAGAGAGACAATTGCACTGTGAGTGGGATCAGTAATACAGTTGGTGTAGTCAGCACTATACCCAGCAGGTAGAAGAGGCTGAGACTCCACTGGATGGAGGAAGCTAGTGGCCATCAGATAGCATGTGGTACATGTGGCCCCTATTCCCTCGGTGTGGGCTCTGGTGTTTAAGACTGGGAGGCAGTGGATAGATCACCAGATAACATTGAAAGATACTATGGATGTTGAGTTCCTGTTTGCTGAACAAGGTGGCATAGACTGCTGTTGGCACAGTGGGGTGGATTTTTCTCACTGCCCTGAAGGCAAATATAGCTAGTGCTCTATTCGATGCCATGCCAGTGCATGATGTGCAAAGATGCTTGGAAAAACTAGAGCAATGAATATGACCTTAGAGCTAGAACCCCATGGACCTGAACCCAGCATCTCTGATAGTGACGTGGTAAGTGACAGTGATGATGAATGTTATGAAACTGAGGGTTCATGCTTGGTAGCGAGGCTTTTCATGCAGCAGACAGTGAAACATGAGCAGCCTATGACCCAGGGGAGCAAAAGCGAGGGGCCCCCGATGTGACTGAGTTAACGATGTATTAACCATATACTCAGGCAGAGTTGTTGGATTTGGGTAAGCAGTTTTGGCAAAAGCAAAGGGAAACCTTGGCAGCTTGACTTTTGCGACTCTGGAACACAGAGATGGGCCCAGGGACTGTGGAAGGTTTCTCAGGTCCTGACTAAGAGAAGTAGAAGGACAGCATGCGAGATGCCATTTTGAAGATATGAAGACCCTGAAGGGAGGCCAAGCTGGCAGGAGTCCCATACAGGTTATGCGGACGCAAATGTGAGATATACTGTAAAGACTGTGTTCAATGATGTAGACAGTGTACTGTAAAGCTGTGTCCTCAGATTTAGAAAAGTGCAATCACATGGAATGGATATGAAAACTGCAAAGATCCCCTCCTTGAAGGGGTGGACCCAGTGTCTGTGAGGTTTTGTGGATACTTAATAAAAAAATCCACAAAAGTGGAGTTGCCCCTGTGGAAGCTTTCCTGCAATCTCACAAGGACAGACAGTGGACTGGACTTGGCCGTGAAAGATAAAGGCCCTCAAGATGCGGTGGGTGGCTCTTCTAGCCTCAGGAGGGCAAGGATTGCAATATGATGAGTTCCAGGTGATACCTGGTGTTGGGTTTTGCTGTATATTGGGGATGTAATTGTTTGTTGTTGTAGCTACTGCTGCTGCAAGGTGTAAATCCGAGGGTCTGTGTTACTTGCCAAGGGAATATCGCAAAAGATTGACTGCATATAGAATGTGAGGTGAGAAACCCTGAAAGGGTGGAGTGTGGGAGAGAGCAAATTAACCAAGATGGCATGTTTAGGCTTTCTTGCCCCACATTTTGTAAATAATGACTATGTAACAGCTGAGATAATTTATAGCACTGAGCATGCACGTCAAGAGGTACTCACTTGACCTTGGAGCACTCTGTGTGGCATGCCTGTATAAGCTTCACCTGGAAAAGCCCTGAAGGGTTGTGTGCATTTATAATATATTATGCAATGGCTGCTGCCCCAGCCAGGAGAGAAAAAAATGCCTCTGAATTTCCTAAGGCTCCTTGTGTTTTCTTCCAGACTCTTAGCTCGGGCCTCGCCTACCATGGTTCAGCGAACAATGAGCACAGTAAGATAGGGCCAGGCAATTGATGTCACAAATGGGATCAGTGAGACAATCTGTATCTCCTAAGTTTTTGTACGTCCTGATTTTTTCCCCATTTATCTCAAAGTGTCTTGCAAAACCTCCCATGATATCTCCTTGACTCACTGGTTATATGGACATGTGCTGTTTAATGTTTACTTTGCTGTGAATTTCCTATTTTTATTTGGTTATTTATTTTTAATTTCAATCTATTTGATTTGATAATATATTTTATATGATGTCATCCTTTAAAAAATTTCCAGACACCTAATATATTGTCATCCTGCTTATTTAACTTATATGCAGAGTACATCACGAGAATTGCTGGGCTGGAAGAAGCACTAGATGGAATCAAGATTGCTGGGAGAAATATCAATAACCTCAGATATGCAGATGACACCACCCTTATGGCAGAAAGTGAAGAGGAACTAAAGAGACTCTTGATGAAAGTGAAAGAGGAGAGTGAAACAGTTGGTTTAAACCTCAACATTCAGAAAACTAAGATCATGGCATCTGGTCCCATCACTTCATGGCAAGTAGATAGGGAAACAGTGGAAACAGTGTCTGACTATTTTTTTGAACTCCAAAATCACTGCAGATGGTGACTGCAGCCATGAACTTAAAAGACTCCTACTCCTTGGAAAGAAAATTATGATGAACCTAGACAGCATATTAAAAAGCAGAGACATTACTTTGCCAACAAAGGTACATCTAGTCAAGGCTGTGGTTTTTCCAGTAGTCATGTATGGATGTGAAAGTTGGACTCTAAAGAAAGTTTATTGCCAAAGAATTGATGCTTTTGAACTGTGGTGTTGGAGAAGACACTTGAGAGTCCCTTGGACTGCAAGGAGATCCAAACAGTCCATCCTAAAGGAGATCAGTCCTGGGTGTTCATTGGAAGGACTGATGTTGAAGCTGAAGCTCCAACACTTTGGCCATCTGATGCAAAGAGCTGACTCATTTGCAAAGACCCTGATGCTGGGAAAGGTTGAGGGCAGGAGGAGAAGGGGACAACAGAGGATGAGACGGTTGGATGGCATCACCGACTCAAAGGACATAAGATTGGGTAGGCTCCAGGATTTGGTGATGGACAGGGAGGCCTGGCATGCTGCAGTTCATGAGGTCGCAAAGAATTGGACACAACTGAGCAACTGAACTGAACTGAACTGAACATATTTTATATCCTTGACTATGTTCTGTGTATGCTTGAGAACGTATACATTCTGCTACTGTTGAGCCTCCTGTTTTATAGAGGCCTAATAGGATTAGCTGTTTTATCACATTGCTCTGGGCTTCCCAGGTGTCACTAGTGGTAAATAACCCACTTGCCAATGCAAGAGACATAAGAGGCATGGGTCTGATCAGGAAGATCCCCTGGAGGGCATGGAGACCCACTCCAGTTTTCTTTTCTGGATGATCCCATGGACAGAGGAGCCTGACAGGCTAAGGTCCATAGGGTCACAAAAAGTATGACACTGAAATAACTAGGTACTCATAAATATGTTGTTCAAGGATACTATTTCCTTAGTGATCTTCTGCCTACCCACAATTGAAGATGGGTTATGGAAATCCCATTATTAGTGTTGTATATTACTCCCTTATTTATTTATTTTTTTCAGTTATTTCATCTTGCAATTTTGGGTGATATTGTTATGATCATATGTGATTATAATTATTAAATTGTTAAACATACAAAGTGAATTTGCTATTTTATCATTATAAAATACCATTCTTTATCACTTGTAAAATTTCTTGTCTGAAAGTCTACTTAGTCTTATATTAATTCAGTCATTTAGCTATCTTTTGCTTACAGTTGGTATTATATATATAAAGTTTGTATTAGAATTATACAACATATCATAAAGGAAATAAACCCTGAATATTCATTGGAAGGACTGGTGCTGAAGCTGAAGCTCCAATCCTTTGTCACCTGATGTGAAGAACTGACTCATTTGAAAATACCCTGAAGCTGGGAAAGATTGAGGGCAAGAGAAGATGGCGACAGAGGATGAAATGGTGGGATGGTGTCATCGACTCAATGGACATGAGCTGGAGCATATTCAGAGAGATGGTGAAGGACAGGGAAGACGCATGCTGCAGTTCATGGGGTCATAGAACTGGACACAGCTTAATGATTGAAGAGGGTTTCCCTGGTGCTCAGATGGTAAAGCCTCTGCCTGCAATGCGGGAGACCTGACTTCAACCGCTGGGTCAGGAAGGTTCTGTGGAGAAGGAAATGGTAACCCACTCCAGTGGGTTTCCAGACAACCCACTCTTGCCTGGAAAATTCCATGGACAGAGGAGCCTGGTGGGCTACAGTCCATGAGGCCGCAAAGAGTTGGACAAGACTGAGTGACTTCACTTTCTTTCTAATGACTGAACAACAGTCCAGCGTATAATATACAGCATATAGTTGGCTCATAGTGTCCATCCAACTCTTTCTGCCTTTTGGAGTGTTTATTTAATTTGATGTAATATGACTGATAGGATTTGATTGTCATTTAGCTGTATTTTCAATTTGCTATTTGTCTGTGTATTTGCTCCTCTTTTCCTCTATTATTGCCTTCCTTCATGCTAAATAGATATTTTAGGTGTGTCCTTCTAAACCCATTTTTGTTTCTTTTAATAAACCTTTTGAAATATTTTCTTTGTAGCTGTTAAGGGGTTTATATCATCATATAAAATAATAGAGATAAGATAAATATTACTTTAATTAAATAACATACAGAAACTGTACTCTATAGCAGCCCATCCCTCACCCTAAATTTGTGATACTTAATTATTATAACATTTTTTACACATGGTTACCTCATCAATATGATTTTCTAAGTGTTACTTTATAATGCTGTATTTTAATAGTAAAGGAAAAGAAAATTGTTACAAAAATAACTATACTATAATCTATATTTACCTATATAATTAACTTTGTAATGTTCTTCATTTCATAGTGCTAATTTGAGTTCAATTATACTTTAATTTCAGGCTTAAAAACTCCATCATGAAGGGCAAATCTGACAACAACAAATTTTCTCATTTTTTTATCTTGGTTTACCTTAATTTCTCCTTCATTTTTGAAACATAGTTTCGGGATAAGTGATGTTTCATGGATAAACTATGTTTTATTTTTTGACAATATTTTCCCCCATGCCTTTAATATTGTTACCTACTGATTTCTGGCCTCAATGGTTTTTTTGTTTTGTTTTGTTTTAATATGATGCCATATTTTCCCATTGTTTCTTTCAAGATTTTCAGTCTTGTCTTTTAAAAAATTTTGTATTTTATTGGGGTAGGAGAGGATCTCTTTCATTTAATTTAGAATTTGTTGAGTTTCTTGAGTGTGTGTAGAATAATATTTTTCATTAAAATCTCCATCTTCAGACTTTATTTCTGCAGATATTTATTCAACTTCATCCTCTCCACATTTTCGGAAAATCTTATTATGCATATATTGTTGCACTTGATGATATCCCATATGGTCTGTTCATTTTTCTTCATTTTATTATTCCCTTTCTCTGACTCAGACTGGATAATCTCCATTGGCCGATTTTGAATTTCACTGCTTGTTTAGTGTCTCAATTCTAATTAGTTCTCAAGTGCTTCTAGTAAATTTTATATTTTGCATACTGTATAAGCTCCAAATTTTTTTTCGATTCTTTATTTTGTAAATTGTCTAGTTGATGAGATAGTGTTACCATACTTATCTTTAATTCTTTTACATGGTTTTCTTTGAATTCTTTGTCTAATTTAACATCTGTCTTTCCTCTGGAAAAATTTCTCTTGACTTTTTCTACGTTGAAACTATAACTTCCTGTTTATTTTTATTGAAAAATAAAAACCTAGACACAATAAAATGTGCCAATACTGCCTATTACATGGTCCTCTTCCCCAAGGTTCTTGTTATTGCTGTTTTATTCATTGTTGCTGCTGTTTTTGTTTATAACACCAAGTATCACAGTCTCCTGGCTCAAGCCATAAAGAATATGCCTGCAATGCGGAAGGCCTAGGTTCAACCCCTATCTTGGGAAGATCCCCTGGAGAAGGGCATGGCAACTCACATCAGTATCCTTTCCTGGAGAATTCCATGGACAGAGGAGCCTGGTGGGCTATAGTCCAAGGGGTTGCAAACAGTTGGACACGACTGAGTAATTAACATCACAGCCTCAGTCATCCACAGTGTTAAACAAATGTCACTGATAGTTTCCAACAAATGCTTTGGGAATAAGGCGTTTCTGACAATGGAGCGCAAATCCATGATGATAACAATGTCCTGGAAATGAATCTTTTTCATTATATTGGATGTCAAGTCAAGAAGTAGCAGTGTTGGAGAAATAGGAACCTGAAACTCCATACAAACCTTCCCTGGTGGTTCAGTGGTAAAGAATCCACCTGTCAATGAGATGCAGAAAATGGAGGTTTGATCTCTGGATTGGGATATCCCCTGGAGAAGGGAATGGCAGCCCACTCTGGTATGGTATTATTGTCCAGAGAATCCTATGGACAGAGGAGTCTAGCAGGCTACAGCTGATAGGGTCCTGAAGAGTCAGAAACATCTGAGTAACTCCATATACTTTTTGTTCCCTCTGGTAATTTTAAGGGTGCTGGTTTCACATCAACTGCATTTTTAAAGTAGTAGGTTGGTGCAGGGATATTGATTCACAACATTACAAACCCCATTGTTCTTACTGAGATTCTGCACATTCTTAAATAAATAATTAGGCTTTTAAAACTTCTGTTTTATTTGACAAAATCTGAAAATGTTTTTTTTTTTTTTTTGCTAGTTTTTTTTGCTTTCTCATATGTAGAGATTATAAAGGTATTTATTCCATCATTTTAGCAGTCCCACAAATGTTACTTTATTTTAAATCATAACTTTTATTCCATTAACAAACTCTCTCACACCTTTTAAACCATGAAATAAAGGGTAAATTTTATTCTTTGATATTTCTGTTACTGTGCGATTTTTTTCCCCCCCTACTTTGCTTTTCCTCACCTTGAATCCCCTTCAAACTTGATTTTATGAAAGGGGTTTCACACAAAGGTATAAAGTAGAAGTCAGCATATACATATGGAGTTTTGGGGGTTTTGTTGTTGTTGTTGTTAAGCCTGAGGTGAAGTCATGGTACTCTCCCTGTATTCATGGCTGGTGTTTATATTGAACTCCTTTTGCATTGGGCTCATCTAATTAAATAGGAATCTCCTATCAGACTTGCTGTATGAAAATCAATGCTATTACTGCAAGGTTCACTTGGCTATTAAATTTCAGATCATAGCCCTCGGAATTTAATTTTTCTTGAATCTCATTGCAACACCAGTTCTGTAAATCATGGCCAGCATTGCTATATCTTTCTTTCTTTGAGCTTATGAAGTGAGGTGAAAGTCGCTCAGTCAAGTCCGATTCTCTGCGAGCCCATGGACTATACAGTCCATGGAATTCTCCAGGCCAGAATACTGGAGTGGGTAGACTTTACCTTTTCCAGGGGTTCTTCCCAACCCAGGGATAGAAGCCAGGTATCCCTCATTGCAGAAGGATTCTTCACCAGCTGAGCCACAAGGCAAACCCAAGAATACCAGAGTAGTTAGCCTATCCCTTCTCCAGCAGATCTTCCCAACCAAGGAATCGGACTGGGGTGTCCTGCATTGCAGGTGGATTCTTTACCAACTGAGCTATCAGGGGAGCCCTTTGAGCTTATAGACATATTAAAATTATTGTTGATACATGTATTTTTGTCCATCACTTGAGTGTGCATGAGAATAACCTTAGCTCTCCAGACTCCATGATTCTTTTATTGCAAATATAATTTTCATTTTCCTGCCCAAATTCTCTTTAGTAACTGTCCATTCTTAATGTATTTTTAGCTATGTTTGCCTCTAGGAGAATTTGTCAATGACATAATTCTTGACAACTTCTCCAACTTCGTTTCTTATAAATCACTCTTTATCATATGTACTCTTCAATTCTGTTTTATGGGTCTGGGTTACACATTTGTCATTCCCTTTAAATTCTGAGACTGCTTCTTGCTTTTCCAACCTTTCTTCATTTTTCAAACACTACTCTTTCATGAAGTTTTTGAAAGCTAGACATAACGGATTTTTTTTTCAAATAATTTAAATGTTCTTCTCTCTTTTTGATTACAAGAACTGCACTTAATTTATATTTTTTGCTTCCAGTACTCACCACAGTTTCTGACTTATTTTACACACTGAAGAAATATGTTTACTAAATAAATCTACCAATGCATCATATAGTCCTTGATTTAGAAAACTGAATAATATCATAATTGAAGGTAAAATAACTAAAGTAGTATTCACTTATAGTTTACATTTTTATTTATAGGAAAATTAATTAACTTCATTGAAATTTAATGCTTCTGATTCATTACCTTTACAATGACAGACTCAAACATCTAAGTAGCTACTCATCTCTCATCTAAAATATGTTCAGATTTGAAGTGGTCAAATACTTTCTGTACACAAGGGACTTATTTCAGTAAGTATGACTTTCTGGATAAAAGAGAAAAAAATAATGTACCTTAAGAAATCAACGTTAACATTATTGCTAAATTGTTAGAAAAATATATATTATATAACTTTGATTTTAATGTACAATTTTTATTTCAACCAACTTTCATTGTTGTTTCATTGTTCAACAAAACAATTTCATGTTTTTTAAAAGGCGAAACAGAGTGACTACTGAAATTCACATGGTATAACGTAATTCCACCATGCTCATTTGAAATATGTCAGCCAGAATTGCTTGACATTACATTTTGTCTTTCATTAGATAATTTGGATTTAAGGTGGTTATATCTATGCAATTATATTTTTATGTAATCAAGGCCATGTTCTCATAGTGTTCACTAATATTATCTTTTTATTCTATTATTTAGACAACAAGAAAAGTTATTTGAGGATTAGAATATAGAAAAAAAATGTTGAATAAATGGTTATTGAGTATAAAACATTGCATTTATATACTTTAGAGTTAAAAAGGAAATTTGGAACTCCAAAAACTTTTGATGTAATTGTTTTATTTATTCTATTGAAATCATATTTGTTTCTGTAACTGTTTTCCAAGTGTACAACAATGAAGTTTTAATTTTAAAAAAATGTCATTTCTGCAGATATACTTAATAATATGTCAGCTTTTAACAATTCATGATATGCAGAAAAATATCAAGTGATCTATACATCTTTTAGGATATTTCTTTGGCCCAGACAGTAAAGGATCCACCTGCCAATGCAAACGACTCTGGTTCAATCCCTGGGTCAGGAAAACCCCCTGGAGATGGGAACTGTAACTCACTCTAGTATTCTTACCTGGAGAATCCCATGGGTGGAGGAGCCTGGCAGGCTACAGTCTATGGGATTGCAAAGAGTCAGACATGACTAAGCAAATAGGTATACACATATTTTTTTCTAATATCTTCAAGTTTATAGGTAAAATAAAACTTTACACAGTACAAATAATTATATTTGGTATATGCTGTAAAATTGTTCCCCAAATATGTTTAATACTTTTATTGTCACCTGGAATTCATGATAATGCCTACTATTTTCCACAGTGTTTCTAAAAATGCAAACTGTAGAAAATTCTTAAAGAAATGGGAATACTGGACCACCTTACCTGTCTCCTGAGAAACCTGTATGAAGGTCAAGAAGCAGCAGTTAGAACCAGACATAGAACAAAGGACTGGTTCAAAATTGGGAAAGGAGTATGTCAAGGCTGTATACGGTCACTCTGCTTATTAAACTTATATGCAGAATGAAGTTAAGTGAAGTGAAGTCGCTTACTCGTTTCTGACTCTTTGCGACCCCATGGACTGTAGCCCACCAGGTTCCTCCTGTGTGGCGAGCAGAAGTAACGCAGCTTAGATTAGGAGTAGGCCTTCCTACCTGGTAAGATTATCAGGCCACTTGGATACAACCAATTAGCCAATTAGGACCAATTAGCTTTCACTTAATACTGACCGCTGTTTGCCAATTAGGAAATTAGGAACGGGGCGGAAACCCCCAGGAAAGTCCCGCACGCGCGAAAGTATTGACCCATGAAATTGCTTTGCAAACGTGTAACCAATCCACTTCTCACCCTATAAATTTGTGTAACAGCTTGGGCTCGGGGCTCTCTGACCCGCACCACTGCGTTGGTTGCAGCAGAGAATCCTGGCTCGAGTCAGTAATAAACTTCCCTTTCTGTGAGTTGCATTGTCTTGGAGGCCTTCTCTATTCCCACTTGGGGATTCAGACATCGGGCATAACACCTCCATCCATGGAATTTTCCAGGCAAGAACCCTGAGTGGGTTGTCATTTCCTTCTCCAGTATGCAGAGTACATCATGTGAAATGCTGGGATGGAAGACTCACAAGCTGGAATCAAGATTGCCAGGAGAAATATCACCAATCTCAGATATGAAAGCGATACCACTCTCATGGCAGAAAGTGAAGAGGAACTAAAGAGCCTCCTGATGAGGATGAAAGAGCAGAGTGTAAAAAACTGGCTTAAAACTCAACATTCAAAAAATGAATGTCATAGCATCTTATCTCATCACTCATGGCAAATAGATTGGGTAAAAATGGAAACAGTGACAGATTTCATTTTCTTAGGCTCCAAAATCACTGCAGCCACAAAACTAAGATGCTTGCTCCTTGGAAGAAAAGATATGACAGACCTAGACAGCATATTAAAAAACAGCGACATTATTTTGCCAACAAGTTCTGTATAGTCAAAGCCATGGTTTTTCCAGTAGTAGTGTACAGGTGTGAGAGTTGGACTGTGAAGAAAGCTGAGCTCTGAAAAATTGATGTTTTTGAACTGTGGTGTTGGAGAAGACTCTTGAGAGTCCCTTGGACTGCAAGGAGATCCAACCAGTCTATCCTAAAGATCAGTCCTGGGTGTTCATTGGAAGGACTGATGCTGAGGCTGAAACTCCAATACTTTGACCCCATCATGTGAAGAGTTGATTCATTGGAAAAGACCCTGATGCTGGGAGGGATGGGGGCAGAAGGAGAAGGGGACGACAGAGGATGAGATGGCTGGATGGCATCACAGACTTGAAGAACTTGAGTTTGAGTAAACTCCGGGAGTTGGTGATGGACAGGGAGGCCTGGTGTGCTGCGGTTCATGGGTGTGCAAAGAGTCGGACACGACTGAGCGACTGAATGGAACTGAACTGAACTTAAATCAAATATGCAGCATTTAGGTTTTCATAATTTTAATTTGTAATTTAACATTATGAATCAGTTTGAAAATCTTTTGAAATGAATAAGATTTATTTTCTTTATTCTTCTACCTAAATATAAATATATATAACATATATTAATATTTTTATTTATAAATATATATACTACATAGAATCTAGTAAAAGGTTATATTGACAACTAATCATTTTAAGTTTTCTGAATAGATCTTTTAGTTATGATTGTTTCTCACAGTTAATTTTATCAAAAATTATTGATCTTGTATTCACAAGCATCTCTCTTTTACACGTATTCTATGAAGTATGCTTAAATCACTTTTGCAACCCTTAACAGTTTACAGTAGCTGTTTTGTATGATATTTAATATTAAATACAGAGCACTTAAATGACTAACAGTGAGTTTTATTTAATGGTAATTCTTTGAATTCATAATTTAAAGTTACTTTCTCTAGTCACTTATTGGTTGTACTGAATTATTAATGCCTTCAATTAATCTTGTCTTATTTTATTATAAATCATCTCAGTTCATCTGGGTTTTGCACTTAAATAAAATATGTGACACTCAGTGAGGAATTTTTCTATATGGTATTAACTGAACTTATTTGTTTATATAATGGAGATATTATCACAGGAGCCACCCTATGGCTAGTACAGCTAACCATGCTAGATGTGAGAGCATAATTTGACAAATTTATATGCTCTATCAGGTCATTTTGTTGCATATTTGATCTCTTATCTCACTTAAAAAATAAACTATCATTATTCTGCCAAATATATATTTTGCCCAGTTAAAAATAATCTTTGTGACAGCTTAATCTTACCACAATCCATAGTAAAATGAATATGACATATTTACTCTAAGTCAGACTCTCAGGAATTTTACTAATGGTCCATTTAATGTTCCACAGAGGTGAACACTCATATTGACAGAAAGCTGGCAGCTGCAATTAACAATACAAGCTGTCAAAGTCAATAGAAGCAACTTTATTTCAAGAAAGTATTTTAGCAGATTTCATTTGTAAACTGAACACAAAAATTTCATGAAATAATATAGGCACACACAGCTAGGAATGAAATTGCCTATTACACCATACGTGGTAAGATTAATGCCATTCCTGCTGTTTTAATGATACAACTTAATGGAAGGACCTGAAATAGAGGTGAAAAGGGATTAGACTATAAACATGTAGTCTCATCATTATTGTCAGCATGAATTTGGATGTAAAGAGCATTTTGTTTCCTTTTATATTTCTACCAAAATATTTTTTGTTCAGTCATTTATTGCTTTTATTTTTGCTATAAATTTCAAACATAATAGTAAAAAAAAAGGAGTGGACATGGGACTATAAAATGTTTGTTTTCCTACCAGCCTGTTTACTACTTTTTCATTCCAATCTTGTACTCAGAATTTAACAGTTTTGAGGTTTTTGTTGTTAAAACATATATTGAGTCAACCTCACCATGTCTTTGAATTGCTATTGCCTTTAGTAATATAATTTACTTAAAAGATTTTTGAAAAGTTTACATGACTATCCACAGAATACAAATCAAATGATCAAAGCCTTTTAATATAATTTATACTCCAAAGTTTTCCCCCATAATGTTAGTGATCAGTATGTATGGGATGATGAGAATTTGTGTCTGAATATACATGCTAATTTGTATCAAGGTACTGATCTAAGTAAAATATTACAATTACTTTTCCAGAAATCTGATTACAGATTGATTCAGGTATATGAACTCAATATATGAATTCAGTTCAATTCAAATTCAATATATGAATGAGGCTTTCAAAAAGTTTGATGAAACAAAAATATGTTAGCATTCTGAATTTAGAACTTCTCATCTGGTGGGTGGGATCTCTCTTTTCTCTCGTTTCTCCAACTCTACTTTCTCATATATTTGTACATATATATATTTACATTTCTCACTCTTTGTCTCTTGATAGATAGGTAGGTATGTAGATAGACATTGATTTGTAGGTATATTTATAAGGAAAAAATTAAATGATCTATGTCTATATCTATATTCACCTATCTTTCCCAAATAAAATGGGACCTCTTACCCACTAGTATGACTGAAATTTTAAAAATAAATACTATTGACACTAAATATGGGCAAGGGTGTGGAAAAATGGAAATTCTCATAAATTAGTAATGAAAATGTAAAATGATACAAAAATTGGGGGAAATTTTGTCTCATGCATCCCACCTGGGCTGGTGATCTGTTTCACTATAGATAATATACATGCTGTTTTCTCGAAACATCCCACCCTCGCCTTCTCCCACAGAGTCCAAAAGTCTGTTTTGTACATCTGTGTCTCTTTTCTGTTTTGCATATATGGTTATCATTACCATCTTTCCTAATTCCATATATATGTGTTAGTATGGTGTAATGATCTTTATCTTTCTGGCTTACCTCAGTCTGTATAATGGGCTCCAGTTTATCCATCTCATTAGAACTGATTCAAATTAATTCTTTTTAATGGCTGAGTAATATTCCATGGTGTATATGTACCACAGCTTCCTTATCCATTCATCTGCTGATGGGCATCTAGGTTGCTTGTAAATCCATGGCTGATTCATGTCAATGTATGACAAAACCCACTGCAATGTTGTGAAGTAATTAGCCTCCAACTAATAAAAATAAATGAAAAAAAAAATGGGGGGAATTTTAACATTGCCTTATAAATCCCATTTCCTTAACACATACCTACCCTATAACTAGAAATTCCATCATTATATTTTTTATTCAAAAACAGGAAAATATATTGTGAAAGTAGCTCAGTTGTGTCCGACTGTTTGCAAACCCATGTACTATACAGTCCATGGTATTCTGCAGTCCAGATTACTGGAGTGGATAGCCTTTCCCTTCTCCAGGGGATCTTCCCATTCCAGGGATAGAAACCAGGTCTCCCACATTGCAGGTGGATTCTCTATCAGCCGATCCACAAGGGAAGCTCAAGAATACTGGAGTGGGTAGCCTATCCCTTCTCCAGTGGATCTTCCAGAGCCAGGAATCCAATGGGGGTCTCCTGCACTGCAAGTAGATTCTTTATTAACTGAGCTGTTAGGGAGTAAGTGTAAGTGTTAGTCATTCAGTTGTGCCCGACTCTTTGCAACCCCATGGACTGAAGCCCACCAGGCTCCTCTGTCCGTGAGATTTCCCAGGCAAGGATACTGGAGTGGGTTGCCATTTCCTTCTCCAGGGGATCTTCCCAACCCAAGGATCGAACCCAGGTCTCCTGCACTGCAGGCAGATTCTTTACCGACTGAGCCACAAGGGAAATCCAAGCTATTAGGGAAGCCCCATGTATATATACATATATTTACAAAGGCTTGCATACAAATAGCCCTTTATTTATAATAGTACAAATCTAGAAATAATTTTATTTAGAATGCTTTCATAAACTATGAAATATTTTTACAATGAAGTGCTACTAACCATAAAAAGTAACACTCTAAAATATACAACATGGAAAAATCTGGAAAAATACCATATAGTGGTATAAGACTTGTACAAAAGAGTAGATTGTACATGATACTTGGAATTGGCCAAAATAATCTGGGTTCAAAAAAATAATTGAAATCACTGTTGCCTCTTGAAGGGTAAGGATTAAAAAGGAATCAGGGGAATTTCAGAGATGCTGATAATTCTTTATATGCTGATAAAACTTTGAGCTATGAAACTGTATGCACTTGTCAGCACTCACTGAATAGGTACTGAAGACATGCATTCCAAAGTTTACAAATGTTACATCGTACTATATATGTGTGTGAGTGTGTGTGCTTTACCACATAATAAACTATCAATATGCATGCTGAAGCATGTGGGGCAAAAATGAATCATAGATAAATTTCATGTGATATGATAATCAGTAAAATTCTACTTGTACAATCTAGATGGAGAATATTTGAATAATCACTACAAATTTTTCTAAATTATTTTATATCAGAAAATTCTAGTAATAAAATATTAACAATAAAAAGTGAGTATATGAGCTTTTTATTACATTGATGTTAGTTTTGTCATTAGATAACATTTTACTTATCTTTGATTCAAAATTTTTATAGATTATTTTGCAGTTATGATTATTATAAAACATTGGCTACATTCCCTGTGCTGAGCAATGTATTTTTGTAGCTTATTTATTTTATTCATAGCAGTACATGTGCACTTCTTAATCTCCTACCTCTAATTTGTCCTTCTTCTCCTCAATGGTAACCACTAGTTTGTTCTCTGTATCAGTCTTTTTTTAAAAATTTTATTTGCTAGTCTATTTTATTTTTTACATTCCACATACAAGTGGTAATACATAGCATTTGTCTTTCTATGACTTAAACAAAATGCCATACATGTGTCTCAAATGCCAATTTTCATTCTTTTTCATGGCTGAATAGTATTCTATCATGTTTGTGGAACACACATGCTTATATGTCACATCTTTTTTTATCCAGTCATTTGTTGATGAATATTTAGATTGTTTCTATATCTTTTAAACAATGTTGCTATGAATATTGGATGCATGTATCTTTTCAAGTTTGTGATTTTGTTTCCTTCAGATATATACACAGACTTGGGATTGCTTGATCATATAGTAGTTCTATTTATAGTCTTATTGAGGAACCTCCATAGTGTTTTCCACAATGACTGCACCAACTTCCATTTCCACCAACAATGTATAAACATTCCCTTTTCTCTACATATAAGCCAGCATTTTTGCTTCTGTTCTTTTGATAATAGCAAGTCTGAGAAATATTGAGGTAATATCTCATTGTGTTTTGAATAATTTGCAACAATTATTTAGCAATAATTTTCATGTTTCTGTTGGTTAGGAACTTTAGAAAGATATCTATTCAGACCTCTGGACAACCTTTTAATTGGGTCGTTTGTTTTTTCCATATTGAGTTGCATGACCTTATTACATATGTTGGATATTAACCCCTTATTGTTCATTTCATTTGCAAATATTTTCTCCACTTTTAATTTTGTTGATGAGTTCATTTGCTGTACAGATTTTTTGAGTTTACTTAGGTTCCATTTGTCTATTTTGTATTTTGTTTTCATTTCATTAGAAGACAGATCAAAAAATTATTGCTACAGTTTATCTCAAAGAGTGTTCTTCTTATGCTTTCTTCTAAGATTTTTGCTTTCTGGTTTTATATTTGGGTCTTTAACCTATTTTGAGTTTGTTATGGTACATCATATGAGAAAATTTTCTAATGGCATTTCTTTCATATCTATTTTCAGTTATCCCAGCATCACATTGTCTTTTCTCCATTGTATGTTTTTGCTTCCTTATTTGTAGATTAACTGACTTTGAGCGTGTGGGTTTATTTCTGGACTCTCTATTGTGTTCCATTGATCCAGATGTCTAATTTTGTGCTAGTACCATATGGTTTTGATACTGTACCTTTCTAATATAGTCTGAAGTCAGGGAGCGTGGAACATTAAGCTTTGCTCTTTCTCAAGATTATTTTGTCTATTCGGGATCTTTTGTGCTTCCATACAAACTTTACAATTATTTGCTTTACTTCTGTGTAAAATGCCATTGGTATTTTAATAGGGATTGCATTGAATGTTTGAAAGTGAAAGTGAAGTCGCTCAGTCATGTCCAATTCTTTGCGACCCCATGGAGAGTAGCCTGCACCAGGGTCCTCAGTCCATGGAATTTTCTAGGCAAGAGTACTGGAGTGGGGTGCCATTTCCTTCTCCAGAGAATCTTCCTGACCAAGTGATGGAACCCAGGTCTCCCACATTGTAGATAGACGCTTTAACGTCTCAGCCATTGCTTTGAATAGTTGGTCACTTTAACAATATTCATCCTTTAAATCCATGAAAATGTTGTATCTTTGCATTTGTGTTGTCTGCAGTTTATTTCATTGGTGTCTTACAATTTTTGTGGTACAGGTCTTTTGCCTCCTTAGGTAGATTTAATCCTAGGTATTTTATTCTTTGTTCTGTGATTGTAAATTGGATTATTTCTTATAGCTTGTTTGCAAAGAGTTTTTTTTTTTTTCTTTTCAATTTTGATGCATTTTATTTCTTTATCTTTTCTGACTGCTGTGGCTGAGTCTTTCAATATGATATTGAACAAAAGTGATGAGAGCGAGCATCCTCCTCTTGCAATCTTAGAGTAAACGTGTTCTGTTTTATACTACTGAGTGTGATATAATGTGTGGGTTTATCATATATGGCATTATTATATTATAGTATGTTCCTTCTATACTCACTTTCTACAGAATTTTTATCATAAATGGATGTTTAATCTTGTCAAAAATTTTTTCTGCTATTTAGATGAAAATATGATTTTTGTTCTTTAACTTGCAAATGTGCTGTATCACATAGATTTATTTGTGGATATTGAACCATCCTTGCATCTCTGAAATAAATACCTCTTGATCATAGTGTATAATCTTTCTCATATATTTTTGGATTTGGTTTGTTAATATTTTGTTGAGGAATTTTGTATTTACCTTCACCAGTTTCATTGAATGGTAATTTTTATTTATTTCTTTTTCCTGATGTCTTTTTATGGTTCTGAATCAGGCTGATGTTGGCCTCACAAAAGGATTTTGAAATCATTTTTCTGTAATTTTTCAAAATAGGCTGAGAAGACTAAGGGTTAAATATCTAAATGTTTGGTAGAATTCATCTGCTAAGCCATCTGACCCTGGACTTTTGTAGGTAGTTCTTTTCTTCTTCTTGTCATTATTATTGATTAAATTTCATTATAGGAAAATGGTCTTCCTGTATGTTCTATTTCTTCCTGGTTTAATCTTGAGAGATTGTACATTTCTAGGAATTTTCCATTTCTCCTAGGTTGTATATTTTATTTGCATGTAGTACTTTAAAACATGTAGTTTTAAAGCATGTAGTACTTTAAAGTCTCTTATGACACTTGCATTTCTGTAATGTTAGTTGTAATTTCTCCATTTTAGTTTCTGATTTTGGGGAAATTTTCTGTTTCCTGATGTGTTTGTCCAAAGTTTTATCAATTGTGTCAATCTTTAACAATTTTAACAATCGTGTTAATCTTTAACACTTAGCAATCGTGTTAATCTTTAACACGATTGATAAAACTTTGGACAGCATCGAAACATGTGTATTATCTATGGTGAAACAGATCACCAGCCCAGGTGGGATGCATGAGACGAGTGCTCGGGCCTGGTGCACTGGGAAAACCCAGAGGGATCAGGTAGAGAGGGAGGTGGGAGGGGATCGGGATGGGGAATACATGTAAATCCATGGCTGACTCATGTCATTGTATGACAAAAACCACTACAATATTGTAATTAGCCTCCAACTAATAAAAATAAATGAAAAAAAAAATAAAGAGTCAGTTCTAATTTCAATGATCTTTTCTATTGATTTATTTTTTGTTTGTTTCTACTTCATTTATTTCCTCTCTGATCATTGTGATTTCCTTTCTTCTACTAACTTTTATTTTTTCCTAGTTCCTTTAGATGCAAGGTTAATTTGTTCATTTTTGAGATTTTTCCTGTTTCTTGAGGTAAATTTATATTACTATAAACTTCCCTCTTAGAACTGTTTTTGCTGCATTCCATAGATTTTGGAACATTGTGCTTTCATTTTCATTTGTCTCAAAATATTACTTGATTTCATTAATTTATTTGGTGATCCATTGCTAGTTAAGTAGCACATTGTCTAATTTCCACATTCTTGTGTTTTTGCACTGTTATTCTTATCATTGATATCTAGTCTTACAGAGTTATGGTAAAATAATGATGCTTGATGTGGTTTTAATTTTCTCAAATTGACAGAGACTTGTTTTGTAGCCTGACATGTGATCTATCCTAGGGAATGTTTCATGTGCATTTGAAAATGATGTGCATTCTGCTGCACTATAATAGAATGTTATAAATCTGCTGTAATATGTAAATTGATGTTAGTTTTCCTTATTCATTTTCAGTCTGAATGATTTGTCTGCTGATATAAATGGCATATCAAATCTTCTTGTTATTACTCTGTTGCTGTCAATTTCTCTTTTTATTTCTGTTAATGTTTGCTTTATTTGGGTCATTTTATGTTGGATGAATATATATTGACAGTTATATCTTCTTTTCTTTTATCCTTTTTTCATTGGTAACATCCTTCTTTGATTCTCGTAGCAGTCTTAGCTTTACACTTTATCAGGCTGATATATGTATTGCCATGCCAGCTATCTTTCATTTTTGCATTTGCATAGAATATCTTTTTCCATTCCTTCACACTTCAATTTGTGTGTGTCCTTAGACCTCATGTGAGTATATTGTAGGCAGCATATAAAAGGACATTAGTTTGGTATCTATTTAGCTCCTCTCTACCTATCATGCATTTATTCTATTTACATTTAAAGTGATTATTGATATGCAGTACTTACTGCCACTAGTGGAAACTTGTACTCATTTGTAGTTGGATATAACCCAGTATTAACTGTTTACGTATGCCAGTTGCATTTTCCGAAGTGCTTGTTGACTAATCCGAAGCTCTTCTCTTCTCAGCTAGGTCTTTTTTGCATTTTCTGCCCCATCCACACAACTGCTGATATCATTCTAGTTTTACTCCACTCTGATTGAATTAATGTATTTTAATGTCCACAGTGATAGCTTTTCATGAACTTTTGTTGTAGACATTATCCTTAAGATCTTGGTTGTGCTATAGTTTGTCTGATATTTTCATTTTATTGAGGGAGTCAGAAATATCTAAAACTATACTGCAAATAGCTGTTTTAGCTTAAATACATTGTACCATGTATTAATACAAAATGCATCTTTAACTTCCTAAACTAAAAATTAATTCAAGTAATTTAATATTTACCCTTAATATTTATGCTTAATTATATGCTAATTACTACTGACTTATGTCAATATATATAATTAAATTATAATTTTATAAAAGTTTATTTTTATTTATGTAGAATTCATTTATTGCTATAATATATTTTTATACGTAAAATTATATATAACTGAACAGTGAAATCATTAAGTGTCTGCTATTCCTGCAACACCACACATATAATTTACAGAAGATATAATCTCTCAGGGTATTTACTTCTAATCACTGTAAAGTTTATGATTTCATCAGGAACAAATGGAGTAAAGAATCCTGGCCAGGTTGATCATCAACATTGATTGACAGGGGAAAATAATAAGAAAATATTACCAAGCTTCCAATTAATTTGTGGCTTATAAATTAAACAAAGATTGATTAGTTTTAATTTATGATTCATATCTTTAGCTTCATTTTACCATGACTAAATAATACTTAGTTTATGTTGTTGATAAAATTTATTCATTCATTTATTTAGAAAACTTTCACAGAAAAGCAACTTTTCTAAATAATGCATAATTGTGTGTTTGCATTTAGTTTTTTTGTTTGTTTGTTTTTATTTTCATACAGTCTATAAAATATATCTCTTAATCAGTAAAAAGCAACATGTGCAATTGTTGTGAACAACTCATAAGAGCTTAATATAGAAAATCAATATGTATTTGATGTTTTTAATTTTAGGATTAATTCACAAAGCAAAATATAGGAGGTTCTATGTTGCTTCACTGGTGCAAGATGCAATGCATTCTTTATCAAATAGACTTTTGTTTTTTCTTTATGTCACTAAATGAAAAATTCTGTGTTTCTACATTCTAGTAATGTATATTTTAAAATATCCTTAAAACAAACAGGTTAACTTTATACCTCAAGGAACTAGGATTAAAAAAAGAAGAAACTAAGCTGAAAGTTAGTAGAAGGAAGGAAATAACTAAGATGAGAGAAGAAAAAAATTGACATATAAAGACAAAATAAATCATTAAACTAAAAGCTGGTTTTATTTTAAAAAATAGATAAAACAGAATTTTCAAATAGATAAAATTATAAACGACAGAGAAAACAACTGATGCCACACAATAGAAACATAATGGACTACTAGGAACAATTATATATCAATAAATTGGACAACTTAAAAGAAATAAATATTTTCTAGAAATATGAAACCTATCAAGACCGAATCATGAAGAGCTAGAAAATATAAATAGACCAATTTCTAGTAAACAGGTTTAATCAGTATTTTACATATGTATACATATATATAGAAGGAAATGGCAACCCACTCCAATGTTCTTACCTGTCTTTCATGGAGAGAGGAGCCTGGTGGCTACAGTCCATGGGATTGCAAATAGTCAGACATGACTGAGGGACTAACACACACACACACACACACACACACACACACACACACACACACACACACACACACACAATTCAGTTATAAAATAGAAGGAAACTGTCATTTATAACAACATGGATGGACTTTAGAAATTTTGGAGCTAAACTGAGAGAGAGAAACGCAGATGTTGTGCAATATCATTGTATGTGCAATCTAAAAAACAAAACAAAACAAAACAAAAAACCCAAACTCATAGACCCAGAGAATGTATTGGTTGTTGCCAAAAGCTAGAAGTGTGGGGTAGAAGGAATGGATAAAATGTCCAAAGGGACCAATTTCCAGTTACAAAAGAATTAAAGTCTGCAGATATAATGAACACCATGGTGACCATAGTCAACAATACTATATTTGAAAGTTGTCAGGAGAGTAAATCTTAAAAAAGCACTTATTACAAGAAAGACATTTGTAAATATGTGAGATAATGGATACTAACCAACCTTTGTGGGATTCATTTCCTGATGTATACATTTATCAAACCATTATTTGTACATATTCACTAATACAATGTTATATGTCATCTGTATCCTAATAAAGCTGGAAAAAGTTAAAATGTCTTTCATTGACATTATAAATATAAATACTATTGATACTCTTCAAAATAAATTGAAAACACTTGCAAATATATAAAATTGATTGGAGAATTAAGGTCACTGATGAATTTCAAAAGCTTTTTTAAATTTTTTTTTATTTTTTTGTTAATTATTCTGAATAATTTCATAAAATTCTAGTGCCCAGCAATAAAAAGTAAATAGAAGAGTCAAATTAGAAATCTGAAATTAGACAATATCTTATTAACTAAATACTATAACATATTTCATGTCAAATAGTTCATTTAAAAGGAAGGGTTATTTTAAACTGTATAAATATGCTACTATCACCTCAATGGATTTTTAGGGAATTCATCAGCTGTGGACTTATTACCCGTTTCAATTGTTTATTGAAGCAGAATATTTTCAGTATTTTTTATAACTATTATTTAAATGAGATATACTGAGACTGTGCAAACACATTGACATTTTAATGTTAAGCACTTTAAAATAGATTCTTATCATAATGAAAATATATTTATTATATTAAGCACTGAGAAATATGGTAAAATAATTAGAAATAAAATACCTTATAGTGTGCATCTTATACTTTTTCATGCTTGACTACTTTTTAAATATGACAGGATTCTTTAGCAACTCTTGTTTTTTCCATAAGTATCTTCCTTTTGCGACCCGATGAACTTTAGCTTGTCAGGTTCCTCTGCCCATGGGATTCTCCGGGCAAGATGACTGAGGCGGGTTGCCTCGTCTTCTCCAAGGGATCTTCCTGACCCAGCCATTGAAATTGTATCTCTTATGTCTATGGGGTTGCAAAGAATCAGACACAACTGGACAACAGCAATAGTGTGTTAAACCTATATTCCAGGTATGATGTTGAATCTTAACTTATGAATTCTCACTTAATTTCTATTTCTTCCTTGTAAATTTCTTTCATAGCAACTGGGAAGATGATTTGGGAAATCAGGGAGAGAACTCTGTGCGGGACTCTCCAAGACCCTTAGCTACAGGATCTCTTCTCTCCAGCTATATATGCCTCCTGCGTGCTAAGCTGCTTCAGTCATGTCCAGCGCTATGAGATCCCATGTACTGTAGCCCACCAGGCTCCTCTGCCCATGGCATTCTCCAGGCAAGAATACTGGAGTGGCTTGCCGCTTCCTTCTCCACCAGCAATCTGTATTCCTTAATAAAGTCACTGTGTATAGACAACTCCTGAAGCCAATGACCTTGCAGGGAATTTTTTAGTCCTGGGATTGTCCCTCATTCTGTCCCACACAAAGTACTTGACAAGCACTAGTAAAAAACTTTGTCCATCAATTTATCAATTCATTTATCTATCCATTCATATCCTATTCTAAAATTAGTGTCCAGTTAATGACCGATACTAATTCAGATTCCAAGATAAATATGTTTTCCTTAAGAATTCTGAAAAAAAAAATTGTTATACTCATTTAAATACTCCAATCCCATATATTGCAATAAATATTATATGCATATAAATGGACCAAGGTAGATAAAATTTTAGATTAAATCTCCTTTTAAGAAGAGGAAAATATTGGTTTAAATGATAATGGAAATAAATGCTATCTCCAATTTTATACCTTTCCATTTCAAGTGCACTTCTTAATTTCTGTGAGTGTGTGTGTGTGTGTGTATACATACACACATATATAAATATGTATATTTATATAAATATGTATATACATTTATATACATATATATATACACACATATATAAACATATCTACCTCTATATATATTTTCTTGGGCAAAGTTATTTTAGTTGTTCTTTAAAAAAAATTGTTGGATGGTATTTAATTTACAGTGTTGTGTTCATTTCAGGTACACAGTAAAATGATTCAATTATACATTTACAATATATCCACTCTTTTTTTAAAAATTATTCTCTAAAAGGTCCTTACAGAGCATTGAACAGAATGCTCTGTGCTGTGCAATAGGTCCTTATGAGTTTGTTGTTGTTCAGTTGTTGTAATGTCTGATGCTTTGCAACCCCATGGACTTCCCTGTCCTTCACTATCTCCTAGAGTTTGCTCAAATTCATGTCCATTGAGTCTGTGATGCTATCTAATGATCTCATAGTCCATTGCCCTCCTCTTTAGCTTGCTCGTTTTCTTAGTATCAGGGTATTTTCCAATGAGTTAGCTCTTTGCATCAGATGGCCAAAGTACTGGAGGCTTCAGCTTCAGCATCAGTGTTTTCAATGAATATTTAGGATTGATTTCCTTTAAGATTGACTGGTTTGATCTCCTTACAGTCCAAGGGACTCTTAAGAGTCTTTTCAAGCACCACTATGCAGTCATCAATTTTTTGGCACTCTGCCTTCTTTATGATCCAACTCTCACATCCCTATATGACTACCAGAAAAATAATAACTTTGATTATTTGGATATACAGAATATTGGAGGGATTTGCCATTCTCTCCTCCAGTGATTTCATTTTGTCAGAACTCTCCACTATGATCCATCTATCTTGGATGTCCTTGCATGGCATGGATCATAGCTTCATTGAGTTATACAAGCCCCTTTACCAATACAAGGCTGTGATCTATGAAGGGGCATTATTTGTTACCTATTCTATACATAATAGTGTGTATAGGTCAACCAAATCTCCCAATTTATCCCTCCCCCCTGCTTACACCCTGGCAGCCATAAGTTGATTTTCTATATCTGTGACTCTACTTATTTCTTGTAAATAAGTTCATTTGTATTTTTTTTTTTTTACAATTCCACGTATAAGTTATATCATATGATATTTATCATTCTCTGTCTGATTTACTTCACTCAGTATGATAACCTTTAGGGCCATCCATGCTGCTGCAAATGACATTATTTCATTATTTTTTGGCAGAGTAATACAGTACATACATACATTGTTTATATGTACCACATCTTCTTTATCTAGTCCTCAGTTAATTAACATTAAGGGTGCTTCTATATCCTGGTTTCTGCAAATGCTGCAATGAACATGGTGCTACATGTATATTTTTGAATTATGTTTTTCCCTGGGTGTACACCTAGGAGAGGAATTTCTATGTCATGTGGTAGTTCTATTTTTAGTTTTTTAAGGAACCTTCATACTGCTCTCCATAGTGACTATACCAATTTACATTCCCATTAACAGTGTAGGAGAATTCTATCCACCCTATACCCTCTCCAGCATTTATTGTATGTGGATTTTTTTTTAATTTTTAAATTGAAGGATAGTTGCTTTACAAAATTTTGTGGTTTTCTGTCATACATCAACAAGAGTCAGCCATAGGTACACCTGTGTCCCCTCCCTCCCAAACCTTCCTCTTGTCTCCCTCCCCATTCCACCCTTCAAGCTGTCACAGCATCCCTGTTTGAGTTTCCTGAGTCATATGGTAAATTCCCGTTGGCTATCTATTTTACATATGGTATTCTAAATTTCTATCTTACTCTCTCAATGATCTCCCCTTCTCCCTCCTCTCCACCCCATGTCCAGAGGTCTGTTCTCTGTGTCTGTTTCTCCACTGATGCCCTGAAAATAAATTCATCAATGCCATCTTTTTAGATTCCATATATATCAGTATACAATATTTATGTCTTTTTCTGTCTTACTTCTGTCTGTGTAATAGACTCTAAGTTCGTTCACCTCATTAGAACAGAATCAAATGTGTTCCTTTTGATGACTGAGTAGTATTCCATTCCATTCCATTGAGTAGATGACTGATATGTACTGCAACTTCTTTATCCATTCATCTGTCAAAGGACATCTAGGTTGCTTCCATGTTCTAGCTATTATAAATAGTGCTGCAGTGAATTGGGATATATGTGTCTTTTTCAATTTTGGTTTCCTCAGGGTATATGCCTAAGAGTGGGATTGCTGGATCATATGGTGGTTTTATTCCTAGCTTTTTAAGGACACTCCATACCATCTTCAATACTGGCTGTATCAGCTTACATTCCCACCAGCAATGCAAGGGTGTTCCCTTTTCTTCACACCCTCTCCAGCATTTATTGCTTGTAGACATTTTGATGATGGCCATTCTGACTGGTGTTGAGGTGGTATTTCATTGTATTTTTTGATTTGCATTTCTCTAATAATGATGTTAAGCACCTTTTCATATGCCTTTAAATTATCTATATATCTTCTTTGGAGAAATGTATGTTTAGATACTCTACCAATTTTTGGTTTGGATTTTTTTTTTTTTGACATTGAGCGGCATGGGCTGTTTGTATATTTTGGAGATTAATCCCTTGTTAATTGCTACACTTCAAATATTTGTCTCCTTTCTAAGGTTTGTCTTTTTGCTTTGTCTAAAGCTTTATTTTGCTGTGCAAAAATTTTTAACTGTAATTAGATTTCATTGTTTCCCTTTGTTTTAATTTTCATTATTCTAGGAAGTATATCAAAAAAAATCTTGCTGTGATTTATACCAAAGTTTTCAGCCTATGTTTTCTTCTAAGAGTTTTGTACCATCTGACCTTACATTAATGTCTTTAATATATTTTGAGTTTATTTTTGTGTATGTTAAGGAGTGTTCTAATTTCATTATTTTACCTGTAATCTGTTCAATTTTCCCAGTACCAGTTATTGAAGAGACTGCCTCTTCTCCATTGTATATTCTTAATTATTTTATCATAGATTAAGTGACCGTAGGTGCATGGATGTATCTCTGGACTTTCCAGCCTGTTCTATCAATCTATTTTCTGTTTTTGTGCCAGTAACGTACTGTTTCAATTACTGCAGCTTTGTACTATGGTCTGAAGTCTGGGAACCTGATTCCTCCAGTCTAATTTTTCTTTCTTAATGTCCCTTTGGCTATTTAGTGTCTTTTGCATTTTTATAGCCACTGTGAAATTTTTTTATTCTAATTCTGTGAAAAATGCCATTGATAAGGATTGAATTGAATTTTTAGATTGCTTTGGGATACTACCCCCACCAATACTATATGAAGAATGTCAAAAGGGAAACACTTTAAACTTAGCCCAAGTGCTGTATTTTTCTCCTAGAAATTTAGAGTAATAACTGCATGCATGCTAAGTCACTTCAGTTGTGTCTGACTCTTTTAGACCCTTTGGACTGTGATCCAAAAGGCTTTCTGTCCATGGGATTCTCCAGGTAAGAATACTGGAGGGGGTTGCCATGTTCTACTCTAGGGAATCTTCCTGACCCAGGGATCGAATCTATATCTCTTATGTCTTCTGCATTGACAGGTGGGTTCTTTACCACACACACCACCTGGGAATTCCTTAAAGTGTTAGCTAGTAGTGTCAAAAAATAGTTTATCAGCATTCAAATTTGGGATTTGCAGAGTGATCACTATTTGGGGAAGAATTAATTAGCTTCCTCCACCTCTTTATTATAACATTGCAATTTCACTGTGTGTCTGTGGAATTTATGTTAAGGATGGATTTCTTTATAAATACTTCATGAGAAACTTTGGGTCTAGAATATGCAGAAATAGGGTTTCCCAGTGACTCAGTGGTACATAATCCACTTGCAATGCAGGAAAGAGACCCAGGTTCAATCCCTAGGTCTAGAAGATCCCCTGGAAAAGATCATGGCAACCCACTCCAGTATTCTCACCTGGAGAATCCCACGGACAGAGGAACATGACAGGCTAGAGTCCATGGGGTCTCAAAGAGTTGGACACAAGTGAAGTGACTAAGTACACACACATACATTCAGAAATAATGTATCTTCAAACTTGAAAATACATTTTTTGATATAACTTAATAATGCTTTAAAACTTCACAATTAATGGCATGCTCTTAGAAGTGCCAATCAATTTAACTTATATTATCTTAATTGCTATACAGGTAAACTTTTGAGAGTCTCTTGCACAGCAAGGAGATCAAACCAGACAATACTAAAGGAAATCAACCCTGAGTATTCAATGGAAGGACTGATGCTGAAGGTGAAGCTCCAATATTTTGGCCACCTGGTGCAAAGAGCTGATTCACTGGAAAAGACTCTGATGCTGGAAAAGATTGAGGGCAGGAGAAGGCGATGACAGAGGATGAGGTGGTTGTGTGGCATCACCAATTCACTGAACATGAGTTTAAGGAAACTCTGGGAGAGAGTGAAGGATAGGGAAGTCTGGTGGGCTGCAGTCCATGGGACTGCAAAGAATCAAACACAACTGAGTGACTGAACAACAAAAACAATATATGTGTTATTTTTTATTTAGTCACTAAGTTGTGTCTGACTCCTTTGGAATCCCATGGGCTGTAACCCAACAGATTCCTCTGTCCATGGGATTTCCCAGGCAAAAATACTGGAGCAGGTTGCCATTTCTTTCTACAGGGCACCTTCCCAACTCAGTGATTGTAACTGCATGTCCTGCATTGGCAGGCAGATTCTTTACCACTGAGCTGCCTGGGAAGCCCATATATGTGTTATATATAATATTATATTAATATATATAAAATATGCAAACATATCCAAATAATTTAAAATATATTAATAGTTAAATGTGTAATTTTGTAATAGTAACAACACGTTTGCATTCTAGAGAATAAAACCAGGAGCAATGCTATAGAAATTTTGTGCTTAAAAATGATCATGTAAAGAAAGAAATAATACGTAAGGAAGTAAAAATTAAAGCATGCGTACATACACATCTGTGATGGCTTACATCAACTGAATTTTCCCAAGGCATTTTGTGTATCAAGAATGTGTGGTCTTTCTTCCTGAGTTATTCATAGATACATATACCATGGTATAGTTATACCTTCATTTCTTGAAGGACATCTGGATTATTAGTGATATGAATATCTCTGTATAGATTTTTATGTGAAAATGTTTCATTTCTCTAGGATAAATGCCCAAGAATGCAATTCCTAGGTTTTATGGTTGTTGTATATTTAGTTTTGTAACAAATTCTCGAACTGTTGTCCAGAGTGTACCATTTCCTTTTCCTTTTTTATGCATATTCTGAGAATAACTTTTTATTTTATTTTACAATAGGTCTTTGTTGGTTATTAATTTTAAACATAGCAGTTTGTACATATCAGTCTCAAACTCCCAATCTATCACTCTTCCCCACCCTGATAACCATAAATTCATTCTCTATGAGTCTATTTCTATTTTATAGATAAGTTCATTTGTATTTTTTTAGATTGTACATATAATCAATTTCATATAATATCTGTCATTCTCTGTCTGACTTACTTCACTTAGTATGACAATCTTCATGTCCATCCATTTTACTACAAATGACATTATTTCATTATTTTTAATGGCTGAGTAGTATTCATTTGTATATATGTATATCTTCTTTATCCATTCATCTGCCAGTGGACATTTGCATTGCTCCTGTGTCTTGGCTATTGTGAACCATATTCCAAGGAACACAAGGGTGCATGTATTTTTTTCCACCATGTATTTCTCTGGATATATGCCCAGAAGCATGCTTGTTGGATCATATGATAGCTCTAATTTTAGTTTCTTAAAGAACCTCCATGCTGCTCTCCATAGTGACTATATCAATTTACATTCCCATCAAAAGTGTAAGAGAGCTCCATTTCCTCGACACGCTCTCTGGCTTTTATTGTTTATGAACTTTTGATGACAGTCATTCTGACTGGTGTGAGGTGATATCTCATTGCAGTTTGACTTACATTTGTCTAATAGTGATGTTGAGCATCTTGATATACCTCTTGGCCATCTGTATGTCTTCTTTGGAGAAATGTCTGTTTGGACCTTCTGTCCATATTTTGATTGTGTTGTTTTTTGATTGTTTTTGATAATGAGACACATGAGCTATTCATAAATTTTGGAGACTAATCCTTTGTCAGTTGCACTGTTTGTGAATATTTTCTGCCATTCTCTGATTTGTTTTTTTATCATTTCAAATTCCTACCAGCAAAGTGTGAGAAAACCACCTTCTTCACATCTTTACCAGCACTTGTTGTAGTTATTATTTTTATTGAAGTCATTGTTACAGATGTGTATTGGAAGCTCATTGTGACTTCAATTTATATTTTCTGGTGGTTAATGAGGTTGAATATCTTTTCATATAGTTGTTTGCAATCTAATCTATAAATCCACTTTGGTGAAATGTATGTTCATATATTTTCTTTTCCACTTAATGTATTGCTTGTTGCTTTTACTACTAAGCTTTGAAATTTCTTTTTATAGTCCAGATATTAATCTGTTTCCTGGTGTATGGTGTGCAAATATGTATTCCCAATGTACTGCTTATCTTTTCCTTCTCTAGGAAGAGTATTTCACAAAGCAAATGTTTTTAGTTTTGATGAGATCTATTTTATCTTGATCTTGGTGTCAAGTCTAAGAACACTGCCTGGCCCTAGATCCTGAAGACATTTCCCTGTTTTTTTTTTCTTTTTCTAAATGTTTGATTATTTTGCATTTTAGCCTGTTATGTATTTTGAGTTAATATTTTTATAATTCATAAAGTTGCATTTGAGGTTTTTGCTTTTTGATGTCTAATTATCACACCACCATTTTTGAAACTATTATTCTTCATCCACTGAATTGGCATCATTTTAAGTGATTTTAAGTGTTTTCAATGTAGTAACAATCAATTTTAAAAATAAAGAAATATGTTTCAGCATAACAAAATTTTTTTAATTGAAGGATAATTTTTTATTTGTTTTTATAGAATTTTATTGTTTTTTGCCAAATATCAACATGAAACAGCAATAGGTATACATTTGTCTCCTCTCTCTTGAACTTCAATTCTTAAATTACTTTTTTAACTTACTAATTCTTAGACACTAGGCAAAGAATCACATAACCAGAGTTCTCTTCTAGGATTTAGTCTTTAATAAACATGCCCAAGCTTTTATTTGTATTATAAAAATTTGTAAAAAACATGTTTCAAATTGTCTGAGCCATATTCTTTCAATAAAAGCTAAAAAAGGTGATAGAAAACATTTATTTTATGTTCCATAAGTATGCAAAGTATATGTTTGTCTTGTGATGCCTTCCTATTGTAACTTTATATTCAAATCTTTAAGCAAACACATGTTACAAATAAACATTAAAACTGCAAAAACAATGTGCTGTGCTGTGCTGTCACTTGAGTTGTGTCCAACTCTTTGTGACCCAATTGACTGTAGCTCATTAGGCTCCTCTCTCCGTGGGATTCTCCAGTTAAGAATCCTGGAGTGAGCTGCCATTTCCTTCTACAGGGGATCTTCCCAACACAGGGATTGAACCCACATCTCTCATGTCTCCTGCATTGTTCTTTACCACTAGCACGACCTGGGAAGATAATGTACAATAATAATGAAACAGAAGGTAAAAATGACATAGTAACATATTTTTAAGAAACTAAAAATACAGAATTCAATAAAAACTGAAAGAAAATGTCTTTTCTAAAGCACACTTCACATACACTGAAATTTTGAGAAAATAATGTTTTTGCTAATGTAAAACATTTAATACATATATGAATAAGTCATGTGACATAATATATCATAAATGATATGTTTGTTATAGTTTTCTGCTCAATAAAAGATATTTAATAATCTACACTAAAAGATGATAAAATACAATTTCATAAAGAATATAAGTGAAAAATATTAAATAATTCTGCTTCTGCAAAATATAAAAGATGGCACAACTTTACATCATAAATACATGGATCTACAAGTTTTTCTTTCAAGTGAATCACTGTGAATTAGGTAAGGGGATTTTGTTACTAATAAAACTTGATATCTCGTTGAAAGTGAAAGTAAAGTCACTCAGTCGTGTCCGACTCTTTGCGACCCCATGGACTGTAGTCCATCAGGCTCCTCCATCCATGGGATTTTCCAGGCAAGAGTACTGGAGTGGATTGCCATTTCCTTCTCCAGGAGATCTTCCCAACCCAGGGACTGAACCCTGGTCTAACACATTGTAGGCAGATGCTTTACCATCTGAGCCACCAGGGAAAGGTTGACAAAAATGTACTTATCTCTTAGGTAGAAATATGATGGGTGGTGGCAGGGCAGTGGTGGATTTAGGATAACAGGGATGTGTCTTTCCAAGCTAGTTCACTCTCTGGCAATTGGAAAAAAACAGATTTTAAGTTGTCATTCCTGAAATTGGTGGATAAATTCTGCTTACAGCCAATGGCTATAGTTCTATGATATCTCCACCATTAACTGCAAGAAAGCCTGAGGAAAGGAGTTCAGCTCAGAGTTCAGAAAGAAAGCAATCTGAATTTTGTCAACAGCTGAATGGTTTCTGTTATATCTGAAATATCATGACTTTAATGGATGTTAATATATTTTTTTCCATTTATTTTTATTATTTGGAGGCTAAATACTTTACCTCCAAATGGTTTTTGCCATACATTGACATGAATCAGCCATGGAGTTACACGTATTCCCCATCCCGATTCCCCCTCCCACCTCCCTCTCCACCCGATTCCTCTGGGTCCTCCCAGTGCACCAGGCCCGAGCACTTGTCTCATGCATACCACCTGGGCTGGTGATCTGTTTCATCATAGATAATATACATGCTGTTCTCTCGAAACATCCCACCCTCGCTTTCTCCCACAGAGTCCAAAAGTTTGTTCTGTACATCTGTGTCTCTTTTTTTGTTTTGCATATAGGGTTATCGTTACCATCTTTCTAAATTCCATATATATGTGCTAGTACACTGTATTGGTCTTTTTCTTTCTGGCTTACTTCACTCTGTATAATGGGCTCCAGTTTCATCCATCTCATTAGAACTGATTCAAATTAATTCTTTCTAATGGCTGAGTAATATTCCATGGTGTATATGTACCACAGCTTCATTATCCATTCATCTGCTGATGGGCATCTAGGTTGCTAACATTTAAAAAATAAAATCACTTTTGGTAATAAAACTAGTAATGAAAAAATAGAAAAATCTAGTCTCTAAAAAATTGAAAGAACACAACTTATTCTTTTTGTATGACTGAAATTTCTATTTTAAAAATCTTAAATATACAGAATGTCTTCCTAAAAGAAAAAGAAAAAAAGCATACATACATTTATGCTGAAATTTATTCCCATTTTGATGGTATATGATTTTCAAATTTCTCTCCTAGAAATTGTGTGACACAGCCTACTTAAGTTATAGATGAGAAGGCTGAAGTTTAAGTCATAAGCCAACTACAAATTGGCAGAGAAAAAAAGCAAACACAGTATCTATAACCCTACCGTCTTGTTCTTTCTGCTGCTTTGTATTATCTTGTGACATGTATGTTATCTTGTTCTGAACTATAGTTAATGTCAGAATGACACATCAAGTTGTATATTTTTACAACAGCACATAAAATGTAGAAGGCCCATGAGTGTTAAATTCAAGTGATTTCCAACATAAATATGTTTCTATCAGTTATTTTTAATCACTTACTTAAAATATTCCTGCTATAAAGGGAGTATAAGAGGTATGGTCTATTACACACTGTATAATTGAATATTCTCACATGCTGAACTCACAAATTCAACATTTTATAATTGCCCATGCTCATTGTTTATGTGAATGAAATGTCAGTGCATTAAATGAACTTCTATTAAAATTGACTGTTAGATGTAGTTTATGCCAGGATTTATTGGACTTGAAAAATACTTAATGCATTATTATTTTTCTTCCTTAACCTTACCATAAAAACATGATTGTCTTCTCAGCTTCCTACTTAATAAAGCACTATAAAATAAAGCTGTTTAGAGAATTAAATGTCTGCAAATTATCTTAGATTGCAACAAATGGACATTTTGGGAGTGGGAAGAAAGAACTTATCTCTAGTATTTTATATTTGAGATATTAAAGAAAGCAGAAGATGATATCAAAGGACTTTATACTTGCTACTTATTTATACAATAATTCAGCTGTAGTACAGCTGTTAAACATTTCATATTTATGAGCAAGGTCAAGGGGATATAAAAGTTAATAAGAATGATACTCAGTATATTGAGAGCTCGTAGTCCAGAAGACAAATGCAATTGTAATTTCAAGTAAGCAGTGTTTTATAAGAGACCTATATATCATGCTGTGGAGAAAGAATAGTGAGAGGCTGCCTGAAGAGCTGGAGTTTTCAAAGGACATGACATTTGAAAAAGGTCTTGAAGTAAGAATATAAGTTCCATGTTATAGAAAAGGGGAGCTGACATTCAATGCAAAAGAAATTACATGAAAAAGGCAGCGCAAAGACAGCAAATAGAATGTTCTCTGCTCAAAAACTGATAAACTATTTGATTATAATGTCAGATGAAGCACATGGATTAGGGTTATGGTTATTAGAGTTAGAGTTAGGATGTCCAAGGTTTGAAGTTCAGAACCAAGTAATGCACACACCACCTTGGCTTATATCCCCCTAAAAATAATTTAAGCACAGATGGCCATAAGACTTGCTTCACAGTCTTATGACCTACGCAATTGTTTAGGTTCCCATGCTTACAATGGACCATATTTGGTTTAATATCCTGCCCTTCCTATTTTAAAATTCTCTCTCTCTCTCTCTCTCTCTCTCTCTCTCTATATATATATATATATATATATATATTAATTACAGACTCTGCACATACATTCTTTATTGGCTTCTGCAGATCATGTTGCTGGTTATTCACCTAAAAGCAAAGGATGATAGGTAACACAGTCTAGCCATGTGCCAATAAGAAAAATATATTTGTCTTTAATCAATATCTAGCAGGCTTTGCCAAGGTAAATATAGCAAAGCAGTTAAACAGCCCCAGTTAATCATTGTGCAATTATGGGACATAAATTTTGTAATGAGCTTGGTTTTCTATATTAAACTCATTCATTATTGTTTTTTTTTTTTTTGCTTTTTTTAAAACTGAATATGTATGTACATTCTCTATAGACATTTTAGTAAGAGTTGAAAATATTTCCATGAAAAAGTGATAATTTTTTGCTTAGTTTTCTTTCATTTGTATTGTTGTTTTATGTAAGCAGTTGTTCTGTGTGTCTTGTTAGCTTTACCAAAAATAGAATAAGTTAAAACTTAACTTTTGTTTGAAGAGTTAACTAATTCAATAGCATAATATGAAATAAGAACATGAATTTCATCGTAAATAAGACTTCAGTAAATAAGCAAATTGGAAAATAGAACTGTTACTCTGTGTTTACATAAGAGAATTTTGGAAAGAGATTATCCTTAATCAGCAATGATGATAATCAGGAAGTTTAATTGACAGTCAAATACTGAAGTAAACATTAGTCAACAATAAGTAAAAGAAAGAATAAAAATGTGCTTAAGAAGCCTAAACAAAAATATAAATATGAGGCTTTAAGTAGAGAGTAATTTTGGTTGTTAAATATTGTTATATTTTAATATACCCAATGTGAGGCAGTATAAATGGGTGAGAGGATTTGAGAATAGAGTTTGGAATTGAAGTTGGAACACAGAGAGAGAAAAGAAGGAAGGGAGAAGAAGAGACTGAATGATAAATGTGTGGAAGTGAAAATTTATATCCAGATATTAGCTTTGCAAAAATTTTCATCAGGATGCCATGCCTAGTTAAAATATCTTATTTCCATGGAATCATTTTGTGTGATCATCACATACTAGACTTGCACCTACCTGCCAACCCAAAAGAAGAATACAGACCAGACACATAGCAAATATGTGTGATAAATAATGCAGATAAAACCCTGTACCTAGTTGAAGATCATTTATTCTGATTACTGATGGATTACCCAAAGGTAGAAATTCTACAAAAAAGAAAAAAGGAAACAAAAGCAATTTGCCCTTTATTTCTTATTTTCAAGAAAATAAGGGCTTTCTTGATACATCTTTGCATTTATAAACTGAAAAAAGAAAAATAAAAAAATCTGCTCATTCCTTATACATAGGCCATAGAAACAATCTGTTAAAATGTATTCATTTTGTAAGAACAAATACTTTTTTTTTTTTTTTTAGTTTGACCGGGGTACTCAAATTTACACAGCAAGGTAGGAAACAGAGCTAGGAATTGAACTAAGGGGTCCTGATTCTTTTCTGTGAATTCAGGCCACTATTCTAGAGGGGAAGGAACAAGGGTAAAGAGGATGAAGATGAGGTCAGTTATGTAGTATTCAAATCATTTAGAACCAGAATTGGAAAGACAAGGAGTTTAAATTTTTTCTAAGCTTATGAATAGTGATATATTTTGCATTTATGTATCAAAAATATCTCTGACTTAGTATGAAGCAATCTAGTGTGAAAGTAAGAAGACTAGTCAGAGGGTATTTCAATAGTCCAAGTGAAAGACTACTATACTTAAAACTAGTTTCAGAGTTCTTGAGGGTTAATTGGGCCAGGACTATATTTGGAGGCTCAAGCCAAGAGTTTGTAGAGGGAGCAGAGGTCAAATATAAAGAAACAAAGGAATCAAGTATGAATCCTAGTTTTGAACTGAAAACTGACTGATGGTTCATTTTCTAAATGAGGGTGAGACTGTGTATTAGAAAGAAAACAAGAGAAAATACCAAGTTTATCAAACTTTCATTTCAATTTTTCTATGTGACAATTTTTTATAATAGAGACATGAGAAAAAGCTATTTTGAAAATACAAAAGAATATCATCATAATGTCATAAATGGGTCCAATATTTCAATTACAGGAAATTCTAAATTAACACAATGCATCTGACCTTAAGCCTGCTTCAGAAGCTGGAATTCAATGGTATTATTTCGCATTCACTTTTTAATGGGGCATGTAATTGAAATTCACCAATGTTTCAAGGCACATACAGGAAATCTAAGTCAAATTGTAGAGTAAAAGGTGAATATATAAATCTTGAGAATTGGAGTAAAGGGGAGAAATCACAGCCTGGCAATAGAAATGCAAAAGAAAGAGACTGAAGCAGAGATTCAGAGGAACTGATACACTTGAGAGAGTGGGAGAATAATAAACGTAGAGATAGGGAGTTATGGCATTGCTTCTGTCACGGCTCTGATGAATACATAGATGATGAAAGCACAGCCTCAGGGCAAAGTACTATGGCGACCATCTTCTAAAATTAAAGTAAGGGTGAGAGACATTATGATTAAAATAGTTGTCTGATTTCAATTGGAATGGTATGATACTGGGGTCACAGTCCAAGGCACTGCTTTTAACTTACAAAGTAGGTTTCCATTGTTATCATTATAGGCAGGAAAGCCAGAATAGTAATCAGAACAACCTGATCTACAGAGATCTTTGGTGATGTTTTGTAAAAGCATAATCAACCAATCAGAATCATGGAGATGGCAGTCCTGATTAATAAAGTCTTACTTGATCTATTTAGTTATAAAATATAGTAGATCTGGTAAACCAAAACTTGATTTGGCTTACCACAGTAAAATGTCAGGAGCTTTTACTCAGATGATAACCCTAAATCCCCTGGAATAAAGCATATCTGGCAAACTTAAGGGAGAATTTTGCAGTAACAACACAGGTCTTTGCAGTATCTTCCTCCCAACATTTGGAACGGGGAAAATGGGAACTGTGAGATTGGAAACAGAAACTGTTCAGCTCTGTTAGGAATTATTGAATACTGACTCTGAACCAATTCCTGAGATATAGGATGTGTCTGTGATCTACCACTTAGAGTTAAGGCTTATGGAATTTAGGTGGAAATTGGCATTTTAACCTAATTCTATCTTACAATGAGTCCAGTGAGATAAATTCATACTCATGCCATTTCCCAAATTCATGAGCCAGAATTAAAATACAAATTCCTTTTGTCTTATCCTCATATTGGCTCTATGAATCAAAGTATGAGGGTCATTTAGGGAGAAATAGAAAATGGAAATTTCTGTATTCCTTACATTCCATCAAATTTGTAAACCAAAGTCAAAAACACATCTGTGATAAATACAAAAATGCTAGTAATATAATGAACTTTCAAAAGCATAGGAGTAATAAAAGCAAGTGGATTTCATCAATGGCTTCATTGGGAGCAGAACACTCTGCTCCACACAGGTAATGCTTTGACAAATGATATGCTAGCAAATGGGTTTTCCAGGTGCCACAAGAGGTATAGAACACATCTGCCAGAGCAGGAGACATAAGAGATGCAGGTTCAGTCTCTGGTTCAGGAAGACCCCCTGGAGGAGGGCATTGAACACACTCTAGTATTCTTGTTTGGAGAATGTCACGGACAGAGGAGTCAAGTGAGCTATAGTCCAAAGGGTCACAGAATCAGACACGACTGAAGAGGCTTAGCACAGAAGCACAGGCTAGCAAATGGAGTGCAAGCTGAGGCTGGAAAAACAATTGAACAATAGGACTGGCTCTTTAACCCAATTTGTTCTTCTAACTAACCATGACAACGTGCCCTGGAGCCAGCGGGAGAATGAAATGTGTGGATGAGACAGGAGATAAACCATTCCATCTGGGGCCCTCTGATCACAAATGTATGCATGAGATTAGCAAACAGCAATCAAAACTGTACAAGTCAACAAAATCACCCAATGTGATTTAGACTCAAGAGAAACAATAGGTTTGTTGTTTTAGAACAGGTAAAATATTGCATTTGAATATGCCTTTTTGTTGGATTACTAGTTAATTATTGCAGGTGGTTACCATTCCAGCTCCTTTATTTCACTTACTAACCTAATGTTCAAGAGAGAGTGACCTTGTAATATGAAAGCAGATTAAGTTTAAGCAAGAAGTGACTTCAATTTCAGTTATTTATCTATAGATTGTCTCCTTACTTGAGGCAGTCAAACACAGATCAAATTTTAAGCAATTATTTTACAAATAGTTGTAAAACTCATTTGTTTTTAATCAACTATCAATGTGGAAATTCTCTCTTTCCTCATTTCCTTTCCCCAGACTACACAGAAGTAGCTTGCTTTTGCCCAGCAGGAAAGTAATACATCTCCATTTTGACTCTAGGATGTAACACATTTTAATTTGTGGCTATAATATATTGATCATTGTACCATCTGAAAAAACATCACACTTCCCCACTAAATAATGATCTTATTCATATAAGAAATCCAGAAAGCAGCATTTTGTTACATGACATTTAGTGAGATTTCATAAAAATAAATGGCTTCTTTACTGAATTAATATTTTTGGAGATCCAGTACCATGGATTAACTGAAATATCCCCTCAAAAATAAAAATTAGATTACATCTTAGATTTTCATCTAGTCAGAAAAAAAAAAAAAATACAGATATGCAAAGCTACTTCTGGTTTTAGAAATGTTAGGTAGTTAGAATAGGGAAAAGGAGTCCAGAATGGCAGTGGCTAAGAGACAAGGAAGGAAAAAACCCACGAAAATAGAACAAAGGAAAGTCTGAGGATCAGAGTGAGGACCTCAGGTAGAACAAGCAGCACTCCTGGTTAGCCCAACTTACATAGGGTTAAAGGAGCCAAAGGGCTGAGGGTTTCTCTCTCTTGCGCACGTGCTCTCACTCTTGCTCTCTCTCTTCTCTTCGAGTCTTTTGGGTTGGCATGCCCTCGTGCCTCAAGGATATATTTTCCTTTATTTTCTAAATAAAACTGAGCTGTAACACCGATCTGTCCAAGAGCTGAGACATGGTCTGTCTTGAGGGTTTTAACATCCGTCGCTTCAAATTTCTCTTGTGATGAGACAGAACCAAGGAAATTACACACTCCCCTGACAGAAACAAGACTCATTTATTAACAGATAAACTGCGCTGACCATTTTCTGTGTTGCTGAGAACGCTTCAACTTTAACCCAGAAGAGAAGACTTGTAGACTGTCTTGAAAGGGAAAGAGGCAACTCTGGTGCCCAACCTACAGAAGCAAAGAATCTGATAATGAGGGTGTTTATGTCAAACCAAGGTGCTTCAAGGCCCTTCTGGTGAACCCAGCAAGGAGAACAAAATGAGAGATTCCCAAGATACTTCAGTATATATGCAAAACCAAGAAATACATTAATATATATATGAATGATATAAGTATTTCAATTTTTTCATAAAAATTACATTTGAGGTAGTTTTGGTAACACACACAGTTCAGTCCATAAGTTAAATAAATATTTATTTAAAGTTAAATAAATAAATATTATTATGAAAAACCAATTTTAAGGGAAGAATGGGCATGATCCAGAGAGTGGATTTAGAATTACATATAGAAACTGCTCCAGTATTAAAAATACACCCTCCCAAACTTCTAGTTTGTCAAGAGTCAATTGTCTATGCTTGTATGGTTCATTTCTGGATTACACTCTCATTGGTCAATGTATCTATTCCTTTTGCACTGACTTCATTATGATGATGACTTTTTGGAACTTTTAAATGGTTGGAATGTTTTTAACGTCTTTTTCTAAAAGTCCAAATTTGAGCATATTAATGGGAACAATTTTACACTATTTGAGGTACATTCATGAAAAAAAAAATGCTCATTATACCATTTTACCACATAACTAGTTTTTAAGATATTTAACTGTATACTTAAGTTTCTTAGCTATAACATTTATGTAAATAACAATAATTTTTACTTTTGATCACTGATTTTGAAAATGTCTCACTTTGCCTCCGGCTGTAGTGGTTATTGTTCATGTTTCGAGTCCACAGATCCACTAAAATGTTCTGCTACTAAAATGATCTGTTAAAATGTTCATTCTAGGGTTTTAACTGACAGGGAAGCACATATTCAGGATAACCTATTTTCACAAAAATGATGAAATTACAGAGAACCTGTCGTGCAATTTTAAGTCCTTGTTTGTTTAACACTTATTAATGTGTCCATTAGTCAAAACAGATTCCATGACTGAGCCCAAAGACAAAGTTTAGAGAGTATATTCCACTAAAGGAAGTGTAAAAAAATAAATATTAAAATACTATTCAAATTCTCATGATCTGTCTTCTTCAAGTTTTTCTGGCAAACAAAATATAAGAATATCAAATGTTTGTCAAAATCAGGGTATCAGGTTTGACGTTAAGATTCTTAAAATATGAACTATTGATGCTGTTCTACTGTTTCTGGAATCCTCTAAACCAAAACAAACAAACAAATAAAAAATAACCAAGTATTACCTTCTTTCAATATTGGAGAGCAGGTAGCCTTGCAAGGCACATAGAAGTCTTTTGGTCCTTAAGACAAATGTTACAAGGTATTCCTACTCTGAAATATTCCTTTGGAAAAAACCTCACTAGGCATGAGTTTTGTTACCACAGTTGTTGTCTCTGCCCTCTGAAAAATTCTTTCTGCAACATAGACCTAAATAATTCTGGGAAATTGGTTAAAAAAAATAGCTTTAACAGGGAACACAGCCTGGCACTCTGTGATGACCTAGAGGGGTAGGATGTGGTGGACGGAGCCTCAAGAGGTAGAGGACAAGCCTCCTTCGACCCCCATTCCTCCCCTCTAAACTGTACCAGAGTGCCTGGCTGGATTAGCTGTTAAAGTTTTATTTGTATTTTTGATCAATTTTCCAGAATATATATATATATGTGTGTGTGTGTGTGTGTATGTGTGTGTGTGTGTGTGTTGATGTATGGTAGAGGCCACCACAATATTGTAAAGCAATTATCTTCCAATAAAAATGAATAAAATAATTTAAAAAATTAAAGAATATACCTTTTGGGAGTTTGAGAGTTTCTCTCCTCCCAATTCCCATCTTTGGAAATTTGGGGCTGATAGACTAATTGACATGTAGGGGCTTTCCCTACATGGCAAAGAATCGCCTGTCAATGCACCAGATGTAAGAGATAGGAAAGATGAGGGTTTGATCCCTGGGTTGGGAATATCCCCCTAGAGGAGGGCACGGCAACCCATTCCAGTATTCTTGCCCAGAGAACCCCATGAGACAGGAGCCTGGTGGGCTATAGCGCACGGAGTTGCAAGAAGTGACTGAAGTGACTTGGTAGGCATGTAACAGGAAGACTTCTTATTGCTTTACAGGTGGTGCAGTGATAAAGAATCCACCTGTCAATGTAGGAGATGCCAGAGATGTGAGTTCAATCCTTGGATCAGAAGGATCCTCTGGAATAGGAAATAGAAAACCCCTCCAGTAGTCTTGCCTAGAAAATTCCATAGAAAGAGAAGCCTGGTGAATTACAGTCCATGGGGTTGAAGAGTCGGACACCACTGAGCACACACCCTCCCACCAGACTTATAATTTGACTAATTTCACTTTTCTTGCAATCTGGCTGACAGAAATTTTGACTATATAATTTTCATAAATATTTTGGTTGTTTAAGTCTTAAATTCCAGTCAATTTCATGTGCCAAGAGTCTCGCTGTCAATTATTTATGCATCTAGACTAAATTGCAGTTCCTGTCAGGAAATCAGGATGCAGTGAGACCACATTTTCCCTCGAATCCTTTTATACAGCTTAAAAGATATATTTGACACCAATTCTTTTCAGAAATGGAAACTAAAAGTATTTGAGCAACACATCTAATTAGAGTTTGTCTTTAATATATTCAATAGCACTTATATTTGACTTGGTGAAAATAAGATTTATTTTCAAAATCTGTAAGTTATGGTTTTGCCATATTTGCTCCAGATTTTGCTTGCAAACTGGCAAATACTTTTTGTGACCTTATCTCTGCTGATGCTGCTGTTCCATTTGGTTAGTTGTGTCTGACTCTTTGTAACTCTATGGACTGTAGCCCACCAGGCTCCTCTGTCTATGGGATTCTCCAAGCAAGAATACTGGAGTGGGTTGGCATGTCCTCCTCCAGGGGATCTTCCTGATCTGCATCTCTGTGTCTCCTGCATTGCAGTCAGATTCTTTACCACTGAGTGACAGGGGAAGCTCGATCTTATCTCTATCTTATAATAAATTGTGAGATACAGCTGCAGCAACCAGCTTCTTATTTCAACATTTGACTCAAAGTCTCCAAATCCTGCATTGAAGAAAGATCAGGAATGTTGTTTATTTTCTTTTTCTTTTTTTTACATTTTAAAAGATCATAAGAAAATTTCAGAAGCGTGTTATTTATCCTCCATATGTTTGAATTTTTAACAATTTTTTTCCTGTAATTGAGATCTAATCTTCCTGCACTGTGGTCAGAAAAGATGACTGGAATGATTTCAATTTTTTTGAATTTTCCAAGACCTGACTTACAGCCCAGGATGTGATCTATTCTGAAGAAGGTTACGTGTGCACTTGAGAAAAAGGTGAAGTTGATTGTTCTGGGGTGAAATGTTCTATAGATATCAATTTGGTCTAGCTGGTCCATTGTGTCATTTAAGGTTTGTGTTTCCTTATTAATTTTCTGTTTAGTTGATCTATCCATTGTTGTGAGTGGGGTATTAAAGTCTCCCACTATTATTGTGTTACTATTAATTTCCTCTTTCATACTCATTAGCGTTTGCCATACATATTGTGGTGCTCCTATGTTAGGTGCATATATATTTATAATTGTTATATCTTCTTCTTGGATTGATCCTTTGATCATTATGTAGTGTCCTTCTTTGTCTCTTTTCACATCCTTTATTTGAAAGTCTATTTTATCTGATATGAGTATTGCGACTCCTGCTTTCTTTCGGTCTCGGTTTGCGTGAAATATCTTTTTCCAGCCCTTCACTTTTAGTCTGTATGTGTCTCTTGTTTTGAGGTGGGTCTCTTGTAGACAGCATATATAGGGGTCTTGTTTCTGTATCCATTCAGCCAATCTTTGTCTTTTCGTTGGTGCATTCAACCCATTTACATTTAAGGTAATTATTGATAGGTGTGGTCCCATTGCCATTTACTTTGTTGTTTTGGGTTCACGTTTATACAACCTTTCTGCATTTCCGGTCTAGAGAAGATCCTTTAGCATTTGTTGAAGAGCTGGTTTGGTGGTGCTGAATTCTCTCAGCTTTTGCTCGTCTGTAAAGCTTTTGAATTCGCCTTCGTATCTGAATGAGATCCTTGCTGGGAACAGTAATCTAGGTTGTAGGTTATTCTCTTTCATTACTTTCAGTATGTCCTGCCATTCCCTTCTGGCCTGGAGGGTTTCTATTGATAGATCAGCTGTTATCCTTATAGGTATCCCTTTGTGTGTGATTTGTTGTTTCTCCCTTGCTGCTTTTAGTATTTGTTCTTTGTGTTTGATCTTTGTTAATTTGATTAATATGTGTCTTGGTGTGTTTCACCTTGGGTTTATCCTGTTTGGGACTCTCTGGGTTTCTTGGACTTGGGTGGCTATTTCCTTCCCCATTTTAGGGAAGTTTTCAGCTATTATCTCCTCGAGTATTTTCTCATGACCTTTCTTTTTGTCTTCTTCTGGGACTCCTATGATTCGAATGTTGGGGCGTTTCACATTATCCCAGAGGTCCCTGAGGTTGTCTTCATTTCTTTTGATCCTTTTTTCCTTTTTCCTCTCTGCTTCATTTATTTCCACCATTTTATCTACTCTTGGTTCCCTCCAGAGTGTTTTTGATCTCATTCATTGCATTATTCGCTTTTAATTGACTCTTTTTTATTTCTTCTAGGTCTTTATTAAACATTTCTTGCATCTTTTCAATCTTTGTCTCCAGGCTATTTATCTGTAACTCCATTTTGCTTTCAAGATTTTGGATCATTTTTATTATCATTATTCTAAATTCTTTTTCAGGTAGATTCCCTATCTCCTCCTCTTTTGTTTGACTTGGTGGGCTTTTTTCATGTTCCTTTACCTGTTGGGTATTTCTTTGCCTTTTCATCTTGTTTATATTGCTGTGTCTGGAGTGGGTTTTCTGTATTCTGGAGGTCTGTGGTTCCTTTTTGTTGTGGAGGTTTTACCCAGTGGGTGGGGTTAGACGATTGGCTTGTGAAGGTTTCCTGGTTAGCGAAGCTTGCGTCGGTGTTCTGGTGCGTGGATCTTGATTTCTTCTCTTTGGAGAGCAATGAAGTGCCCAGTAATGAGTTTTGAGATGGGTCTATGTGTTAGGTGTGACCTTGGGCAGTCTGTATGTTGACGTTCAGGGCTATGTTCCTGCGTTGCTGGAGAATTTGCGTGGTATGTCGTGCTCTAAAACGTATTGGCTCTTGGGTGGTGGTTGGTTTTGGTGTAGGTATGGTGGCTTTTGGACTGTCACTTATTACTTAAAGATCCATGTAGTCAGGAGTTTTCTGATGTTCTCACGTTTTGGGCTTAAGTCTCCTGCCTCTGAATTTCAGTTTTATTCTTCCTGTAGTCTCGGGACTTCTCCAACTACACAGCACTGATAATAAAACTTCTAGGTTAATGGGGAAAAGTTTCTCCCCCATTAGGGACACCCAGAGAGGTTCACAGAATTACATGAAGAAGAGGAGAGGGAGAAGGGAGATAGAGATGAGCAGGAGGAGAAAAGGGGAGACTCAAGAGGAGAGACACAGATCTACGAAGTTGTCTGATCCCAGAGTGTTCTCCGTAGCTCAGACACTCACAAAGATTCACAGAATTGGATTGGGAAGAGAAGGGGAAAGGAGAAAATAGAGGTGTTCTGAGGTAGAAAACAGAGAGTCAAGATTGGGAGAGAATAATCAACACACTCCTGAATAAAAATGGGAGCTGAATATTGGATTCTTAAATGTTCACAATTTAAATCATATACTGAAAAACAAAAATTAAAAATCTAGAGTAGAGGTGAATAACCAACAAATCATAGAAGAAATCAAAAAAGAAATCAAAATATGTATAGAAATGAATGAAAATGAAAACACAACAACCCCAAACCTATGGGACACTGTAAAAGCAGTGCTAAGGGGAAGGTTCATAGCATTACAGGCTTACATCAAGAAACAAGAAAAAAGCCAAATAAATAACCTAACTCTACACCTAAAGCAATTAGAGAAGTAAGAAATGAAGAACCCCAGGGTTAACAGAAGGAAAGAAATCTTAAAAATTAGGGCAGAAATAAATGCAAAAGAAACTAAAGAGACCATAGCAAAAATCAACAAAGCTAAAAGCTGGTTTTTTGAAAAAATAAACAAAATTGACAAACCATTAGCAAGACTCATTAAGAAACAAAGAGAAAAGAACCAAATTAACAAAATTAGAAATGAAAATGGAGAGATCACAACAGACAACACTGAAATCCAAAGGATCATAAGAGACTACTACCAGCAGCTCTATGCCAATAAAATGGACAACTTGGATGAAATGGACAAATTCTTAGAAAAGTATAACTTTCCAAAACTGAACCAGGAAGAAATAGAAGATCTTAACAGAACCATCACAAGCAAGGAAATTGAAACTGTAATCAAAAATCTTCCAGCAAACAAAAGCCCAGGACCAGATGACTTCACAGCTGAATTCTACCAAAAATTTAGAGAAGAGCTAACACCTATCTTACTCAAACTCTTCCAGAAAATTGCACAAGAAGGTAAACTTCCAAACTCATCCTGTGAGGCCACCATCACCCTAATTCCAAAACCAGACAAAGATGCCACAAAAAAAGAAAACTACAGGCCAATATCACTGGTGAACATAGATGCAAAAATCCTTAACAAAATTCTAGCAAACAGAATCCAACAACATATTAAAAAAATCATACACCATGACCAAGTGGGCTTTATCCCAGGAATGCAAGGATTCTTTAATATCCGCAAATCAATCAACGTAATACACCACATTAACAAATTGGAAGACAAAAACCATATGATTATCTCAATAGATACAGAGAAAGCCTTTGACAAAATTCAACACTCATTTATGATGAAAACTCTCCAGAAAGCAGGAATAGAAGGAACATACCTCAACATAGTAAAAGCTATATATGACAAACCCACAGCAAGCATCACCCTCAATGGTGAAAAATTGAAAGCATTTCCTCTGAAATCAGGAACAAGACAAGGATGCCCACTCTCACCACTACTATTCAACATAGTGTTGGAAGTTTTGGCCACAGCAATCAGAGCAGAAAAAGACGTAAAAGGAATCCAGATAGGAAAAGAAGAAGTGAAACTCTCGCTGTTTGCAGATGACATGATCCTCTACATAGAAAACCCTAAAGACTCTTCCAGAAAATTACTAGAGCTAATCAATGAATATAGTAAAGTTGCAGGATATAAAATTAACACACAGAAATCCCTTGCATTCCTGTATACTAACAATGAAAAAACAGAAAGAGAAATTAAGGAAACAATACCTTTCACCATTGCAACAAAAAGAATAAAATACTTAGGAGTATATCTACCTAAAGAATCGAAAGACCTATACACAGAAAACTATAAAACACTGATGAAAGAAATCAAAGAGGACACAAACAGATGGAGAAACATACCGTGTTCATGGATTGGAAGAATCAATATTGTCAAAATGGCTATTCTACCCAAAGCAATCTATAGATTCAATGCAATCCCTATCAAACTACCAACGGTATTTTTCACAGAACTAGAACAAATAATTTCACAATTTGTATGGAAATACAAAAAACCTCGAATAGCCAAAGTAATCTTGAGAAAGAAGAATGGAACTGGAGGACTCAACCTGCCTGACTTCAGACTCTACTACAAAGCCACAGTCATCAAGAGAGTATGGTACTGGCACAAGGACAGAAATATAGATCAATGGAACAGAATAGAAAGCCCAGAGATAAATCCACGAACCTATAGACACCTTGTCTTTGACAAAGGAGGCAAGGATATACAATGGAAAAAAGACAATCTCTTTAACAAGTGGTGCTGGGAAAACTGGTCAACCACTTGTAAAAGAATGAAACTAGAACACTTTCTAACACCATACACAAAAATAAACTCAAAATGGATTAAAGATCTAAATGTAATACCAGAGGCTATAAAACTCCTAGAGGAGAACATAGGCAAAACACTCTCCAACATAAATCACAGCAGGATCCTCTATGACCCACCTCCCAGAATATTGGAAATAAAAGCAAAAATAAACAAATGGGACCTAATGAAACTTAAAAGCTTTTGCACAACAAAGGAAACTATAAGTAAGGTGAAAAGACAGCCCTCAGATTGGGGGAAAATAACAGCAAATGAGGAAACAGACAAAGGATTAATCTCAAAAATACACAAGCAACTCCTGAAGCTCAATTCCAGAAAAATAAATGACCCAGTCGAAAAATGGGCCAAAGAACTAAACAGACATTTCTCCAAAGAAGACATACAGATGGCTAACAAACACATGAAAAGATGCTCAACATCACTCATTATCAGAGAAATGCAAATCAAAACCACAATGAGGTACCATTACACGCCAGTCAGGATGGCTGCTATCCAAAAGTTCTACAAGCAATAAATGCTGGAGAGGGTGTGGAGAAAAGGGAACCCTCTTACACTGTTGATGGGAATGCAAACTAGTACAGCCACTATGGAAAACAGTGTGGAGATTTCTTTAAAAACTGGAAATAGAACTGCCATATGACCCAGCAATACCACTTCTGGGAATACGCACTGAGGAATCGAGATCTGAAAGAGACACGTGCACCCCAATGTTCATCGAAGCACTGTTTATAATAGCCTGGACATGGAAGCAACCTAGATGCCCATCAGCAGATGAATGGATAAGGAAGCTGTGGTACATATACACCATGGAATATTACTCAGCTGTTAAAAAGAATTCATCCGAATCAGTTATAATGAGTTGGATGAAACTGGAGCCCATTATACAGAGTGAAGTAAGCCAGAAAGATAAAGAACATTACAGTATACTAACACATATATATGGAATTTAGAAAGATGGTAATGATAACCCTATATGCAAAACAGAAAAAGAGACACAGAAGTACAGAACAGACTTTTGAACTCTGCGGGAGAAGGTGAGGGTGGGATGTTTTGAAAGAACAGCATGTATATTATCTATGATGAAACAGATCACCAGCCCAGGTGGGATGCATGAGTCAAGTGCTCGGGCCTGGTGGGCTGGGAAGACCCAGAGGAATCGGGTGGAGAGGGAGTATGGAGTGGGGATCAGGATGGGGAATACGTGTAACTCTACGGCTGATTCATATCAATGTATGACAAAACCCACTGAAAAATAAAAAAAATTAAAAAAAACAAAAAAAAACAAACAAACAAAAAAAGAAAATTTCACCAAATTATTTAGCACTAAAGAAAATAAATCTCTATATTTTCTAACTCTAGTATCAAACTTAGAAATATAGCAATTTATTTTCTGACCTCAAGAATTTGGTCCAAAATCCAAGAACCATATATTCTAAGTTATTTTTACACAAGTTTAGTCCCCCTAATTCTATTGTCAATTTTTCCATCACTTCTTATTGCATAAGAAAAGATAAGTAAAAAATAAAATCTTCTACCTTCTAACAATAGATATTTGCTTTCTTCATGGCTCTGTAGTTGAGTTTAGGAGTTTCTGCTTCAAAGTGTTCCTCCTGAATTCCTCCTGATGCCAAGGTTGAAGGACAAGGCCTACTCAGTTACAGCTTTCCTAGAGGTCATAGATGAGTAACATGATACACCCAAACATGCAAACACATTAAAAGCCCTGTTAGTGCCACACCTACTAATATCTCATTGGCCAAAAATATAACATGTGTAAACCCAAGTTCAACTAGTAATTAAAGCACTCTTCTCAAGTACTTCAGGTAAGAGAAATCACTATTTTTTCTTTCAAAACTAACAAGTCTTCATCTGTTCAGGCTGCTATAACAGAAAACCACAGATTGGGTGACTTATACGTAGCAGACATTTATTTATCACAGTTCTAGAGGCTGGAAAATCCAAGATTAAGGCATCAACAGATTTGGCCTCTGGTGAGGTCTTGATTTCTCATTTATATACAGCCATCTTTTTGCTGTATCCTGACAGGGTTAATGGGGAAAGGAAACTTGTCCAGGTTTCTTTCAAAAGGGCCCTAATCCGTTTCATGAAGATTCTGCCCTCAAATCACTTACCAAGGGCTCCACCTTCCAGACCATCACCTTGGGGCTTAGGATTTCAACATAAGAATCCTGGAAGTGGTACAGACATTCCATCTACAGCATAATGTAATCTAATATAGTCTTACTTGAAAGAAGTTAGGTAAAATAAAAAAAGTCTTCAAAGCAGTTGTTCAAGAGTCAAAAACAAGCTGAAAACAAGTATATATATATATACTAATAAATCATAATCCACTGGAAATATCCATTTGAAAAGTTATCCATTTCAAGTAATTCTTTTTAAGTTGAAATTGCAAGAGACGGCAAGAGAGGTAGAAAATTATTCACTTCTATCATCATGATATCCTCACAAGAAATATTATTATAGGCAAATCCTCAAGAAACCACTGGCTGATACATTCTTAATATTTTCTCTTTAGCCCCACTTGTGGTAACATGAAATTAATTTTTTAATATTTCACTAGAGCATAATTAAGGTTTTTAAAAGCTATATTATTTTCACACACTCTTCTGCTGAGGGAGGTTGTGGGACTTGATCCAACAAAATAAGTTGATAAGAAAGAGATGCAGTGAACTGATGGTTCAAATCAAGAGTAAGGCAAAGTATTTAGAATCACATTGAAGGAAAATTCCAAGTTATACATGTACAGTCAGTTGAAAGTCAAGTAAACCCTAATAAAAGGTAGAAAGAATGCTCTAAAGGTGTATCACCAAGGGGAAAAAAGAGAAAAAAAAAGGTATGACAGATTATTTAATGTGGTAGTTTTGAGAGATATAACTGGTTTGCTTACCTATTTCTGACTCTTAAGCAATGTTTTCTATATCTATAGAAACCTATAATGCTTTCCTATTTAAACTTTTATTATAGGAATTTTGCCAAGGTAAGCATGAATATGATCTTTTGTGTGTGTTAACCTTCATGTAATGTACCCTTTCAATCTGAAAACTCAATTTTGCCTATGGATCAGGTGAATAATCTTTAAATAGGAACTATTTATTTTCCCCCATTCTATTTTCTTCTTTTAGAATGTCTATTTATCCTCATTTTAAGACTGCAGATCAACCTTCTTGGAACTAGCTTTTCTCTTAATGATTCTCTTTAAGACAGGATTTTACACCAGAAATTTATACTGGACACAAAAATAAATAGACCCAATATTTGAAAATGATTTACCAAATAGTCATGATTTTCAAATAATTTGGAACTGTTTCTTTGATCTTGATCACTCTCATATATTTTGAATGTTTTGAGAGAATGAGTGAGATAATTTTGAGAAGATGGTGTCTTAGAAGTCTACACTGTACTCCTTCTACCTCCCACAATGGTAAACCAAAGGCTAGTCCTCTTACCTCAAATTTAGTGAAGAACACAGTGTTTTGACTGGGACTTTAGAAAGCTTAGAGCTTCCCTAGTAGCTCAGCTGGTAAAGTACCTGCCTGAAATGCAGGAGACCCTGGTTCGATTCCTGGGTTGGGAAGATCCCCTGGAGAAGGGATAGGCTACCCGTGCAAGTATTCTTGGGCTTTCTTGGTGGCTCAGTTAGTAAGGAAACCACCTGTAATATGGGAGACCTGGGTTTCATCCCCGGGTTGGGAAGATCCCCTGGAGGAGGGCAGGGCAACCCATTCTAGTATTCTTGCCTGGAGAATCCCCTTGGACATAGGATCCCAGCAGGCTGCTGTCCATGGAGTTGCAAAGAGTCAGAAACACTGAATAACTAAGCACAACTTAATAGATAACACACTTCACTCTGTATGACAGTCTGTAAGTCAGAAAGAGAAAATAAACAGACAAACACCATATATGAATGCATATATGTGGAATCTAGAAAAGTAGTGTACTTTTGTTGTGCTAAGTCACATTAGTTGTGTCTGACTCCTTGCAACCCTATGGACTGCAGCCTGCCAGGCTCCTCTGTTCACAAGATCCTCCAGGCAATAATATGGAGTGGGTTGAAATGTCCTCCTCCAGAGGATCTTCCTGACCCAGAGACCGAACCTATGTCTCACGTCTCCTGCTTGGCAAGTGGGTTACTTCCCACTAGTGCCACATGGGAAGCCCTGAAAAATGGTATTCAGTTCACTTCAGTTGCTCAGTCGTGTCCAACTCTTTGCAATCCCATGGACTGCAGCCCACCAGGCCTCCCTGTCCATCACCAACTCCAGGAGCTTACTCAAACCCATGTTCATCGAGTCAGTGATGACATCCAACCATCTCATACTCTGTCATCCCCTTCTCTTCCTGCCTTCAATCTTTCCCAGCATGAGGGTCTTTTCCAATGAGTCAATTCTTTGCATTAGGTGGACAAAGTATTGGAGTTTCAGCATCAGTCCTTCCAACGAATATTCAGGACTGATTTACTTTAGGAATGACGGTTGGAAAAATGGTATAGATGATCTTATTTTCTTAACAAGAATAGAGACACAGATGGACTCCATCTGTGAGTTCATGTTTTTCCAAGTAGAGAACAAATATATTGACTTTAAGTAGAGAAAGGAGAGAGTGTGAAATGAATTGAAAAACGGATTGGTGAATATATAATCTGAGCCACCAGGGCAGCCCACATAATATTGGTACTATATATAAAATAAATAATTGACAAGAACCTACTGTATAGTTCAGGGAACTCAGTGCTCTGTAGTGAACTAAATGGGAAATGAAATCCAAAAAAAGAGGGGATATATGTATACGTGTAGCTGTCTCACTTTGCTGTACAGTGGGAACAAACACAGTATTGTAAAGCAGCTATCAGTTCAGTTCAGTTCAGTCACTCAGTCGTGTCCGAGTCTTTGTGACCCCATGGACTGCAGCAGCCAGGCCTCCCTGTCCATCACCAACTCCCAGAGTTTACTCAAACTCATGTCCATTGAGCTTGTGATGTCATCTAACCATCTCATCCTCTGTCATCCCCTTCTCCTCCCACTTTCAATCCTTCCTAGCATCACAGTCTTTTCAAATGAATCAGTTCTTTGCATCAGGTGGCCGAAGTTCTGGAGTTTCAGCTTCAGCATCAGTCCTTCCAATGAATATTCAGGACTGATTTCCTTTAGGATGGACTGGTTGGATCTCCTTGCAGTCCAAGGGACTCTCAAGAGTCTTTTCCAACACCAGAGTTCAAAAGCATCAATTCTTAGTGTGCAACTCTTTGAGACCCCATGGACTGTAGCCACCAGGCTCCTCTGTCCATGGAATTCTCCAGGCAAAATTATTGTAATGGACAGCCACTCCCTTCTCCAGGGATCTTCTGGACAAAGGGATCGAACCCAGATCTCCGGCATTGCAGGCAGATTCCTTACCATCTGAGCTACCAGAGAAACCCCAAAACAGCTATACTCCAGTAATATATATATATATATATAAAATTTAAATATATATATTTAAATATATATATATTTAAAATGATAAGAAAAAGTAATAGCATTAAATGTGCTCATTTTCATTGTATTAGATTTTACTGTGTAATAAACTACCCAAAATTTTAAAAAGATAAAAAATTAGCTTAATAGGTGACAAACATTGGTGGGTCCAAGGGTGGTCTAGAATTTGACTTCAGTTTGAGAAGTACTGAGAACAAAATTTTCTCTCAAAAGATATATGAAATGGAAAGTATCATTACTATGGGGTTTGGCAAACTTCTCATGCTTTACTGGGCAAAGGTTAAGTGTGTACTTCCAAAAGTTGAGATGTGGTCCTGGTGAGAAAGCAAAGCAACAGGGTTTACAGGGCCACAGAGATGGGTATAAAGAACTCAGTAGCAAGAAACTGGAAGTAAATGAGCTGAAGCTGAGGATGAATTACCAACTGACTCCCTGGGATAGTGTAGAATCTGCAACAGTGAAGAAAAATGGCACTTGCATCAGTCTCCCAGAAATGTCTGAATAGTCTCAAAATCATGTCCCAGGAGGAAAAAAAAAAAAAAAAAAAGTCACCTTTAAATAATGAGGCTCATAATGAACGAACAAACCTTAAGGCAGTACTAATAAAAGTACAAACCGCTAATAAAATAATATTAAAAAAAAAAAAAAAAAAGTACAAACTGCCATACTCCTGTGCCTCGCATTTCATGAAAAAAAAAAAAAAAAAAAATCAAGGGGACAGATGGAAAGAGATAGGAATAAGAAAAGAAGCAGCAGTAGATTATAAAAGCCAATAATGCTGTTTCCCACTTATTGGTGCCCAGCCTGAAGCCACTTGAGGTAAGAAAAAGTTATAAGCTTATCATTGGATCAATTCAGAATTTTTATTATCTTGGTTTTGTATTATGAAGGTTGAATTGAATTTGTGTTTAAAATTGTTGTCAACAGAATGTCCACCTTATAAGATTGACTAGGCAGTCTATAGAAATTGTCAGAATTCTTGTCTAGACAAGACTTGTTTTTTTTTGTTTGTTTGTTTGTTTTGTTTTGTTTTGTTTGTTTGTTTTTAACATAGGGACAGGAAACATGACTTCACTCAATGAATGGAAAGAATGGTAAGAAGCCAATACAGTGTGATCTAAATGCATTGTAAACCCAGCTTATTCAATATCTTTTTTCATCTTTGTTGTAATTTTTTCTGGGTCGTGTAATATTTCTTCTATCTGATCAATCAGTTTACATCATCTATCCACTTAGTTAACTGAAATTACCATTGGGTAGAGTAAATAAAATTCATATAATATTAGAGAAACAAGGAAAGTTAAGATTTGAAAAGACCTGAGAGTCTACTCAACCATTCACCTTCATTTTTTACATGCTTTCTCCATTCTTGTTAACTGATAACAGCCCTGGTTTTAAATATTTATACTGATAGAGCAGCATACTCTTGAAGGTAATTGAGGCTGATATAAGAAACCTAATAGGTTCTTCCTTAAGTTCAACTGAATTGATCTTTCATATTTCACCAATTTACTTTTCCTACCAAATACTGTAAGGCTTTTCCTCTGCAATGATACATAAAAACTGTTTAACATGGAAAAATTTTAAGTCAACTGATTTCAGATAGCATGCTCTTATATTATCTCTGGGTTTTCCCAGGCTGCTTAGTGGTAAAGAATCAGCCTGCCAGAGCAGGAAAACTGGGTTTGATCCCTGGGTTTGGAAGATCCCCTGGAAAGGGAACAGCAAACCACTTCAGTATTCTTGCATGGAAAATTTCATGTATAGCAGAGTCTGGTGGGCTACAGTCCATGGGGTCACAAAGAGTCAGACATAACTGAACAACTGAGCATATACTATCTCTGCAAGTCTCTTAATCCTCAAATTCTTACACCACAGAGAATTGTGAGTAATTTATTTGAACATATATATATTTGAAACACTAAGGAATTTCACTTTCATTCTATCAATCAGTGGGATAGTAAGAGCTCCTATTGAGCTCATCAACTTCTAGAACATCAAATATTATTCAAATAAGCTATTAATTCAAGTTCATGTCCTGTCATACCTATAAATGAATGCAATTTTTAAATTAAATATATATATATATATTAATTCAGCTTACAAGATTCAAATCATCATTATAATATTGTTAAGAAATTTTAAATCTCAGTTTTTTTATCTAACTCACTAGACATCCTTTCAATTTTCCTTTATCCAGGTTTTTCAAGCAATATCTTATATTTTAATTTCATTAACTTCTAAATGATATGAGGCTACCCATGAAATGAAACAAAAGAGGGGCTTCCCTTGTGACTAGTGGCAGCTGGAGTCACAGTGGTTCAGAACAACTAGAGTAAAGCCTACAGGGCAATGAAGAACCAGCACAGCCATAAGAAACAAACAGACCAAAAAAAAAAAAAAAAAAAAAAAAAAATAGAAATCTCACTTAATTTCCATCTTTGATAGTTTTAGAGAATTTTTATATAAATGTTTGTAGTCTACTGTAGTTCACACTTTAATACATTCATAAGAATATCAAAGGTGATTTTTGGTGACTTGCCAAAATAAATAGATCAACAACTGACATCAAGTCTATTTAATACCAAATTTAATGGGCATTTTCATCTATTATTTTACTTGACTTTACAACATAATCAGATTTTACATGATTAGTTTACACTTGGTTACATAGACAAAATTCAATTCACAGTAGTTTAGCACAAAGGAAGAGTTTACTTGAGTTTAAATTTCCTTTTTAAAAATACTTCTTCATATTTTCAGTTTGAACTGCTGTCATTTGTTGCCTGAAACATTAAAATAGCTTTCTAATTAGTTTCCTTTCTCCCATTTCATTTGGTGACTACTGAGGTCTGTTGACTGTGTGGCTCATAACAAACTGTGGAAAATTCTGAAAGAGATGGGAATACCAGATCACCTGACCTGCTTCTTGAGAAATCTGTATGCAGGTCAAGAAGCAACAGTTAGAACTGGACATGGAACAGCAGACTAGTTCCAAACAGGGAAAGGAGTACATCAAGGCTGTATATTTTCACCCTGCTTATTTAACTTATATGCAGCATTCATGAGGAATGCTGGAATGGATGAAACACAAGCAGGAATTAAGATTGCATGGAGAAATATCAATAACTTCAGATATGAAGATGACACCACCCTTATGCCAAAAAGCGAAGAAGAACAAAAGAGCCTCTTGATGAAGTGAAAGAGGAGAGTGAAAAATTTGGCTTAAAAAACTGAACATTCAAAAAAACAAACAAAAAAACCCAAAAAAACTGGACATACAGAAAACTAAGATCATGGCATCCGGTCCCATCACTTCATGGCAAATAGATGGGGAAACAAAGGAAACAGTGACAGACTTTATTTTGGGGAGCTCCAAAGTCACTGTAGATGATGACTGCTGTCATGAAATTAAAAGACACTTGCTCCTTGGAAGAAAAATTATGACCAATTTAGACAACATATTAAAAAGCAGAGACATTACTTTGCCAACAAAGGTCCGTCTAGTCAAAGCTATGGTTTTTCCAGTAGTCATGAATGGATGTGAGAGGTGGACTATAAAGAAAGCTGAGAGCTCAAGAATTGATGCTTTTGACTTGTAGTGTTGGAGAAGACTCTTGAGAGTCGCTTAGACTGCAAGAAGATCCAACCAGTCCATCCTAAAGGAAATCAGTCCTGAATATTCATTGGAAAGGCTGATGCTGAAGCTGAAATTCCAATACTTTGGCTACCCGATGTGAAGAACTGACTCATTTGAAAAGACCCTGGTGCTGGAAAGATTGAAGGCAGGAGGAAAAAGGGATGAAAGAGGATGAGATGGTTGGATGGTGTCAGCGACTCAATGGACATGTGTTTGAGTAAGTTCTGGGAGTTGGTGATGGACAGGGAAAACTGATGTGCTGCAGTCCATGCGGTCGCAAAGGGTTGGACATGACTAAATGACCGAGCTGAACTAAACTGGACTGAGGCCTCTATAAAACATAATAAGGTAACTATAGTATCCTAAAATAAATTCCCCTAATGGCCTTTGATTGCCCATAAGGTCCATTGTGATTTCAAGCATGCTGACCTCATTGGACAAATATCCAATTATCGATATTACTTCCTGAATTCTACCACCTAGACCATTTTATCTTTCTGGAATTCATTAGACTCCTCTTAATTTTTGGTCTTAGCTCAGCTCTTTCTTTGGTTCATCCCTTGTTTTGCTTCCTGATCTCCCTTTGCTTGACTGTATATGTTATTCAGATCTTGACTCAGTCCTATTTTCTAACTGGCCAGTC